>NC_060178.1:57029822-57329822 GCF_021184085.1 Oncorhynchus gorbuscha
AAATGTGATCTGAAAATGAGCCATGTTGTGGATACAGTCTAAAGCTGGACGAGACAGTTAGGTTCCGCAGATCTCCCCTACTACACAAACGTGAGATTGGGGAAGGTGCTTAAAAAGGGTGCGGGACCTGAAGTCTGAGATTGCAAAAACTCACAAATGAAAGGAAAATGTGAATTTCCCGCAACTGCAAGATAAAGAATGGTTGGCTGATTTTTCCTTCACCGTGGACATCCTGGCCCTCATGAATGAACTGAATTCCAAACTACAAGGTAAGGGCTTTATTGCACATCAGATGTACAGCCTTGTCAAAGCCACGAGAAAATTACTCCTCCTGACCCGCCAAGTAGAAGCCAACAATCTCACCCACCTTCTGACACTACTCGTCTGTTTCCTATCAGATGACCAGCGGGAGAAGTATTCAATTGCTACTGCGTGCTTTGAGAAAACGGTGAGTTCTCAGCACTGAGGATTTGGAAGTGTTAGAAAATGACATGCAGTTAGTTTCCTCTCCTTTCACCTTCAATGTGGATAATGCTCCCACTGACCTGCAACTTGAGCTCATCTTCAATTGGAGAACTATTCAAAACAATATCACTGATGAGGTTCTATGCATCTTGATGAACAAAACCTTCCAAAGATTAGGAGTCAGTCAAAAGATGTTTGGGTCAACCTATGTATATGGACATACATTTTCAGTGATGAAATAAGGCACTGATCATTTTCTACAGACTCACCTCTCAGAAATCCTGCGCATAGTGACATCAGAAACTAAACCAGACTTCACTGCTCTAGTCCTCACACTGATTGAGTAGTATAAATGTAATGTTGAGCTCTCGTGTTTTTGTGCATACACGATAACAAGTTCTGTCAGAGGTGCTGAACGCAGTGTATTTTTCCATCTGTGTTGTTCATTACATTTTTATAATGAAAATACCTACCAAAAAGAAAACATGGATGGGGTTTATTTCTGTGCATGTTAAAAACATAGAATATCTGGATGTGATTTACAGTAGATATCGGTCAGTCATACAGTGGGGCAAAAAAGTATTTAGTCAGCCACCAATTGTGCAAGTTCTCCCACTTAAAAAGATAAGGCCTGTAATTTTCATAGGTACACTTCAACTATGACAGACAAAATGAGAGAAAAAAATCCAGAAAATCATTGTAGGATTTTTAATGAATTTATTAGCAAATTATGGTGGAAAATAAATATTTGGTCAATAACAAAATTCTCAATACTTTGTTATATACCCTTTGTTGGCAATGACAGAGATCAAACGTTTTCTGTAAGTCTTCACAAGGTTTTCACACACTGTTGCTGGTCCCTGGCGGCATAGTGTGTTACTGATGGTAGGCTTTGTTACTTTGGTCCCCGCTCTCTGCAGGTCATTCACTAGGTCCCCCCGTGTGGTTCTGGGATTTTTTCTCACCGTTCTTGTGATCATTGACCCCACGGGGTGAGATCTTGCGCTGAGCCCCAGATCGAGGGAGATTATCAGTGGTCTTGTATGTCTTCCATTTCCTAATATTTGCTCCCACAGTTGATTTATTCAAACCAAGCTGCTTACCCATTGCAGATTCAGTCTTCCGAGCCTGGTGCAGGTCTACAATTTTGTTTCTGGTGTCCTTTGACAGCTCTTTGGTCTTGGCCATAGTGGAGTTTAGAGTGTGACTGTTTGAGGTTGTGGACAGGTGTCTTTTATACTGATAAGTTCAAACAGGTGCTATTAATACAGGTAACGAGTGGAGGACAGAGGAGCCTCTTAAAGAAGTTACAGGTCTGTGAGAGCCAGAAATCTTGCTTGTATTGTAGGTGACCAAATACTTATTTTCCACCATAATTTGCAAATAAATTAAAAATCCTACAATGTGATTCTGTTAAAAAAAAAAATTAAAAGTGTACCTATGATAAATTACAGGCCTCTTCTTTTTAAGTGGGAGAATTTACACAATTGGTGGCTGACTAAATACTTTTTTGCCCCACTGTACATGTCTAATCCTGTAATATGATTCTGGCCTGCGATGGCAAAAATATATTCTAATGTGGCCCTCCATGGAAAATAGTTGCCCAGTCCTACACATTAGCAAACATCTCTAAAGCACTGTTTTTGCCTTGTCATTATGGGTAGAGTAGATTGATGAGCAATATTATAAAAAAATTACATACATTTTATAATAAGGCTGTAACGTAACAAATGTGGAAAGACAAGGGGTCTGAATACTTCATGAATTGACTGTAACCAATGTGGTAGAAACATGGGAGTAAGCTTCACGAAAAATGGTTTTAAAAAAATGCCAGATCGATTGTCGGTCTGTACAGTAGGGGGCCGTTTGTTCACGTGGTGCGTTATAGAGACCACCCGCCCGCCGGTGGGCGGGGAAAGCCACTGTTTGGAGCGTCAGCCACGCAGGCTGCAGCAAGCTAGGCTGCACGGCTACGCCCACACCGGAGGCCACTCAGCCTTGTTAGGCTGCAACGCACCTGGGAAATTTAGGGTTCTGCTTTAGTTCAGCACGGGAGAGCTCCTAGCTGGACGCCGGAGGCTGATCTCTACAGATATTTGTTTGAAGCCCTGGACATTGTGTTCTCCACAGGAAGTAGTGACCGGACAACAATTGAAGCTGGTAAGCAGACCAACTCGTTCTTATTAAAGAGTTGATATATCTATAGGTTATACTCCCGCGTGTTTCGGACTTCTGTCATTGTTGCCATCCTACCAGCCGTGCCTAGCGAGTCGTTACAACATGTAGAATCTGTTTGCACTTGGATTGCAAATTACGCCAGACACTTGACAAACCTACTGGTCTGTCCATACCTTTAGGATTAGCAGTAACCTTCTCCTAGGCTAGGTTTGTTTTTGCTCCCAACCAGTAGAACAGGAACAGTGATAGTGAGAAAGGACCAGACAAGAATCAATATTATCACACTGCCATCTGCCTCTAACATGGTGTCATCACACCCTTATGACTCCGTGGCAGACAGGCACAGGGCCATGGCCTTCTAACCAGACAAGCGAACATGTCCCACAATGCACTAAAGTAACCTAATACAGAGTGCTCCTCTCAATCTAAATAGTGCCATTGTCAACTTTGCTAAAAGAGAGCACAAGGCGCCGCAGTTCTGTCCAATATAGTCATCCCCACTGAGCTTCAACTGAACCGTAGAGTTCTGCATTGGGTCGGATACCCACGGTTCCTGGCGGTTGACCTGCACAAAAACCAGCTGACTGATGATATGAAAGCATTTTTTCCCGTGGGTCGTCCCGCAGTTCAGAACTATACTGCAGGTCGGAAAACGTTTCAAAATCAAGATAACATTTTTACAAAACCCAGGAGCTGGTGTTGAGAATTCAAAATTATGCGAGCGGTGAGGAAGACACGGCCTAGGCTTCCAGCCACGTATGCAGCAGGGAAGGGTCTGTTCTGCGGTGCTGAGACATTCCTAATTCATCCATGTGCAGCGCTTATGTTTGCCCCCGCCACAGGATAAATTGTGTACAACACACTAGGAACACCTGCTCTTTCCATGAGACTGACCAGATGAATGCTATGATCCCTTATTGATGTCACATGTTAAATCTACTTCAATCAGCGTAGACAAAGGGGAGACTAGTTAAAGAATGATTTTTAAGCATCGAGACATGGATTGTGTATGTGTGCCATTCAGAGCAAGACATACATAAACATACATATAATTTTTTTTTAAATAGCTTTTTAAAAAGGGGTATGATAGTAAGTGCCAAGCGAGTCAAGAACTGCAACACACACACACACACGTTTCCCATGTGTATCAAGAGTAGTCCACCACCCAAAGGACATACCTTTCATTTCAGTGATTAGCAAGCTGTACACAGTGAAGAAACTGTATGAATGTAGACAGTGGTGTAAAGTACTTCATCTGTACGTTCCTATTTACATTGTTGAAAACTTACTTTTAGTCTACTAGATTCCTAAAGAAAATCTTACCCCATACATTTTGAATGTGCTGAGAGAAAGAGTACCATCTGGCCGTACTCCCAAGTACTTGTATGAGCTGACTACCTCAAGCTCTAAACCCGCAGAGGTAGTAGCCAGGCAAGTTATTTGACGGGTCACAAATCAGCTTTCGGGAACAATTCTATACGGGTGGGTTGTGGAGAAAAATCTGTCTTTATGTCTGGAATCGAAATGTATACTTTACAAAGATATATAAAAACGCAACAGATTTCTGACTTATAGTTCATGGGGCGGCAGCGTAGCCTAGTGGTTAGAGCGTTGGACTAGTAACCGGAAGGTTGCGAGTTCAAACCCCCGAGCTGACAAGGTACAAATCTGTCGTTCTGCCCCTGAACTGTTCCCAGGCAGTCATTGAAAATAAGAATGTTCTTAACTGACTTGCCTGGTTAAATAAAGGTAAAATTAAAATTAAATAAAATTAAATAAGGAAAATCAGTCAATTGAAATACATTTCATCGATTTCACATGACTGGGCTGGGGGTGCAGCCACTGGGGAGCCAGACCCAGCAACTCCGAATGAGTTTTCCCCCACAAAAAGGCTTCATCACACACACACCATTATTTTATAGAGTATTCTCACCAGTTCGCTGGCCTGGTCGATGGTGAAAACACTGCAGTTGAGGCGGTCGTGCACGTCGATCTGAGCGTCGGCCAGCAGGGAGATTAGCTGCTTACACTCGTTCTGCATGCGTGTGAAGGGAATGGCGATCTCGTCGTAGTACAGCTGCTCTGACAGGATGGCTAAGAGGCGAGGCTGGACCAAGGCTGACACCACCTGACACTCCTGAGGAGAGAAGTGGGGGGATTCTAGGTGTAATTTCACATTGGCCAGGACTCAATGAAACAGTTTGCGGATATACGGATGGATATATACAGTTGAAGTCAGAAGTTAACATGCACCTTATATTTAAACTCAGTTTCACAAAAATGCCTAGTCTTAGGTCAGTTAGAATCACCACTTAAGAATGTGAAGTGTCAGAATAATAGGAGTGAGTTATTTCACCACATTCCCAGTGGATCAGACGTTTACATACTCAGTATTTGGCAGCATTGCCATTACATTGTTTAACTTGGGTCAAACGTTTCAGGTAGCCTTCCACAAGCTACCCACAATACGTTGGGTGAATTTTGGCCCATTCCTCCTGACAGAGCTGGGGTAACTGAGTCAGGTTTGTAGGCCTCCTTGATCGCACACACTTTCAGTTCTGCCCACAACTTTCCTATAGGATTGAGGTCAGGGCTTTGTCATGGCCACTCCAATACCTCGACTGTTGTCCTTAAGCCATTTTGCCACAATTTGGAAGTATGCTTGGGGTCATTGTCCATTTGGAAGACCCATTTGCGACCAAGCTTTAACTTCCTGACTGATGTCTTGAGATGTTGCTTCAATATATCCACATATTTTTCCTTCCCTCATGATGCCATCTATTTTGTGAAGTGCACCAGTCCCGTCCGCAGCAATGCATCCCCACATGATGCTGCCACCCCTGTGCTTCACGGTTGGGATGGTGTTCTTCAGCTTGCAAGCATCCCCTTTTTCCTCCAAACATAAGTAGTTATTATGGCCAAACAGTTCTATTTATGTTTCATCAGACCAGAGGACATTTCTCCAAAAAGTACAATCTTTGTCCCCATGTGCAGTTGCAAACCGTAGTCTGGCTTTTTTTATGGCGGTTTTGAAACAATGCCTTCTTCCTTGCTGAGTAGCCTTTCAGGATATGTTTATATAGGACTCGTTTTACTGTGGATATTGATACTTTTGTACCGGTTTCTTCCGGCATCGTCAAGGTCCTTTGCTGTTCTGGGATTGATTTGCACTTTTCGCACCAAGGTACGTTCATCTCTAGGAGACAGAACGCGTCTCCTTGCTGAGCGGTATGATGGCTGAGTGGTCCCATGGCGTTTATACTTGCATGCTATTGTTTGTACTGATTGACATTGTACATTCAGGCTTTTGGAAATTGCTCCCAAGGGTGAACCAGACGTGGAGGCCTACAATTGTTTTTCTGAGGTCTTGGCTGATTTCTTTTGATTTTCCCATGATGTCAAGCAAAGAGGCACTGAGTTTGAAGGTAGGCCTTGAAATGCATCCACAGGTACACCTCCAATTGACTCAAATGATGTCAATTAGCCTATCAGAAGCTTCTAAAGCTATGACATTTTTTTTACATTTTCCAAGCCGTTTAAAAGCAGGTAACTTCTGACCCACTGGAATTGTGATGCATATTATTTCACTTATAATTCACTGTCTATAAACAATTGTTGGAAAAATTACTTGTGTCATGCACAAAGTGGATGTCCTAAATGACTTGCCAAAACTATAGTTTGTTAACAAGACATTTGTGGAGTGGTTGAAAAACTAATTTTAATGACTCCAACCTAAGTGTATGTAAACTTCCGAATTCAACTTCACACCTTGAGATGTTGGCTCAAGCAGAAATGACTAAATCGCCCTACACGGGAAGTTTATTCGAGTTGGTTTGAATCCCAGCCATAAAAGCCTCAAATAAATCCTGACAGCATTATGGTCAACTCCTATCCAAACAGAACAATTACAAAAACAGACTCAGGTTTTACCTTCTGCACAGCAGCCCACTCACAGAGGACCAGGGCCACAGCGATGCGCTGCAGGGCAGACTTGGAGTTGAGGTGGAAGAGGAGCAGCTGGCCCAGCGACTCAGCCGGTCGGATGTCCTGTGAGGAGGAGTTGACCTGCGGGTCGCACATACACCGACACAAGGCCCCCAACAGTCTGAATAGAAAAATGTATTGTTAGGCATTCATAGTAACTTAGTGCAAATGTTGTAAATGGATTTGTCGCAATTCCACAATTGTGTTTCTTTTTTCCCCCGTCTTTTGTCAAGAGAACACAAGTTTGCATACTGGTTTGTTAAACGAGGAGAACAATGCTGGAATGTGTGAAATATTTTTATCACCATACTAGGACTCCAGGCACTAAAGCCTTGTTCACATTGGAAAAAACCGAAATCCTATTTTTTTTGCATATTCCATTCACATATTTAAAAAAAATGTTTAAATGATTTGAGCATTAAGGCCTGCAGTGTGAACAAGGCTTAAGAAGCCTGGAGACCAACAATGCCAGATGCAGAGTTGCTCTTGCCTTGACTAACGAACAGTCCAACCAGAGTAGCAGCTGGCTGCAGAAACCATACAGTCCTGCGTTGGGTTTTTAAATCTTAGTCTCTCAGGATCCAACAATGGTCCCAATACTAACATTAGTTTTAGTCTTCAATATTGCACGGGATCAAAATTAGATGCAGAATTATAGAAAGAGAGGGACTAACTTTGCGGCCATGAGGCGAGCCCGTGTCACCACATAGTCTCTCGTAATTGGGTCCTCGGTCACAGTTTCCGCCCCAGCGATATACTCCTGAACAGTCTCCTTCACCTGAACCAAGGCTCCCTGGCGAGGCTTACCGCCAGCCTTCTCCTGTCAAATCACATCAGAGAACACATGCGTCAAAGCCTGGGAAGTGTTCAGTAGGCAAGAAACGGAAAATAACTGTCCGGAACAGACTAGTACCATCCGAGGTTGTCCAATAAAGGAACATTTATTTTCCGTAAAACATTTGGCAAAAATGTTAATGTGGCCTAATGAGCCTGACCTTAAGATAACTGGATCACTGCATCATACCAGAGGAAAACACATAAACCTATCCCATAAAGAAGCCCTGTGTAACATTAACACAAGGACAATTAAGACCACAAACTGTAACTGATGTAACAGTCAGTCCTAACGGAGTCACCACCCTCTCACCTTGCAGCGAGCCTTGACTTCCAGCAGCATGTTGATGTCTATGGGGATGTGAGAGGCTTGCATCATCAGGCAGAGCCAGGCGCCCATCCAGGGACAGCTGGCTGCCACCACGTACTGCTGAGGGGCCTGGCGCAGCAGCTCTGTCCACACCTACCAGACATGCGCTTATTAAAAACATCAGCCAGGATATATGACCTCCTGGATAGAGTGTGTGTGACAAACCTTTTGGATGAGGTCCAGGATCTCCTGATTGCTCTCCAGGATGCAAGACTGGAAGATGTGTCGGAGCATGTCCTGCAGGACCTGGTTGAGCCATAGCGCGCAGCTCTGCAATGCCACAAAACAGACTTCAGTGATGAAATCAGCAAAATTGTATAAACAGTTGAAGTCATAGGTTTGCATTTCATTTCACTGGCCCAATGTTAAATGGGCTCCTACTTGTTGAAATCTGAGAGGATTTGATTAGTATAAGCAATATGGTGAAACTTTCACCTAGTTTATCGGGGGGGCGCTATTACCTTATTGCTTACACCGATCCAATCCTCTCAGATCTAGACTAGTGCATAAGGCTCTATTGGCATCTTTCCCTTACAAACCCACCTGGTCGGCTTTGGACAGTAAGGTAAAGAGGGTCTCTAATGCGGCCCGTCTGACTGATGATATGGTGTGTCTAAGGAATGGCCAGACCCGAGGGACAAGGACCGTTAGGGACTGCTGCATGCTGGAGGGGACAAAATATAAAATTGTTGGGCCTGTTAACCCTTACTTACACAAGTTGCCCTCCGAAACATCTAGTGTGAATTGGCATGTACTATGACCCCCAGAAAACATTTACAACTTTCTACACTGTCATGTTCTTAAATAAAAAGCCAGAAATATAAAATTAGGAATCACTGGTGAGAACGTTGCACAGCCATATCAAAACGCCTTAGACTTCAAAATGTTACTCTAACAGTAGTAGTTTTAAAGAACAATTGCCTTGTGAAGTATAGATCATTGGAATTCCCCTTCGAGATGAAGTGGGAGAAGAGGTTATATCCGTACAGAAAAGAAAAAAGGTAGGAGACACTCACCTGCACTGTCGGACCTGGGGGTAGGTGAGCAGCGAGGACAGTAGGGTCATGATGCTGTTGGTGGAGGCAGTCAGGTCATCCAGCTCCAGGAGAGCATCCCACAGGGTGTTCACTATGAACGGGACCTGAGCAACACAAAGAAGAAACGCAGGTCAGGATTTACACAACGTAAATTTGTTTTATTCTGCAAATGAACTACCTGGGTTGTGTTCATGGTTTCCTTTGCATTCTCTAATCAGCATTTACTGGAAAAGCCCAGATAGCCATAAGGTGCTTACTGAACACAACCCTACTGCGCCATGAAGTAGTACATGGAAGAATATTTTGAAGATAAATACACAATGCAGAGGAAGAAAAGTAAAATAGTAATAACGATCAGTGGAAATAGTGTTTCTTCTGTCGTATGGAATTAATGAGCAATGGGAGGAATTTGTCTTCTGAAAATGGGATACTTGCCATTTGGCCATTGGCCCGGTTTTATTGCAAGGAATTCTAATTTGTCAACCACAGGCTCGGGCAAGGTTATAAAACTACATCCTGTCTCTTTGTTCTGTAGAGAGAATCACTGAGGACAGGAGAGCATGAACATCTACCACCCAGGATGATTTGTCATCTTTGAATAAACCCATTTTCCTGCCCTGATTTGCTTTGAGGTCTGTTATTCAAGAACAACATCAACTGCTAACATGCACAACGCCAAGAAGGCAAGCCATAAGATGGATAGGACAAGGTTTGAGGTTGGAGAAAGGCTAAAGGGCAGATCAGGTGACCAGACGTGTAGAGGGCCCGTGGTGAGATGCTCTCGTCTGACCTTGTTGGGGAGTAGCTGTACAAAGCCGTCCACCACAGGGATGAGGGCTGCGGCTGCCACCGCTCTGACGTCATCATCCAGGTCCTGCAGCCCCTCTGTGATGGCAGGGAGCACCCGCGGAAGCATAGCGGAGATCAGGTCCTGAGTGGGAAAAAGAGACAGGGGGGAAAGAAAAGAACGAGAGAAAGTTATAGAAAGACATTGAGTCCTGTCTATACATGTAGAAAACACTTGTTTTACTGACTTAGTGGATCACACACACACACACACATCATGCATAGTGGGAATCAGATGCAAGCAAACAGGAGCATGTGGTTATTGGTACCTTTCGGACTGCCAGGGCATACTTGATGCCCAGAAGACCTCCGTGCCGGACCTCCCACTGGTCCTCCGTCAGCAGCTTCAGCAAGATGTCTACAGTCATGGCAACGCCGCTGTCATTCATGTGGCGCAAGGCCACGCCCAGTGTCTGGGCACAAGTCTCTCTGACCGGAGCTACCACCTGAACAGAAAGGAGAGAGCGACGGCATGTTAGACATACAGCAACGCCCGTACACTGGCATTTTAGAAAATTGTCAGAATTTTCCAACATTACCCCAAAGGGCGTAAATAACATTAAATGTAATTCTGCCATCCCACTTAATAGCATTGTATGCTACAAGACACACCTCATCAGAGACAAAGTCTCCAAAACGGTCCAGAGCAAAGACACAGAGCAGCCTGATAACCACATCCTCCAGCCACTCCTGGTGCTGCAGCGCCATCTGGGAAAGGTCAATGGTCAGCCATCTATTAGAGGTAAACTGAACTATTCATGTTTGGAGGTTGCATAGAGCAGGGATTCCCCCAAACTCGGTCCTGCCCCCGCCGCTGGACACAGCAGATTCAAATAACCAACTCATTATCAAGCTTCGATTATTTCAATCCACTGTGTAGTGCTTGAAACCGTGCACTGGGGGGGGGGGGGGGGGGGGGCTAGCACAGAGGAGTCAGATACAGTACCTGTTCTGCAGTGCATTCCACCAGCTTCCCTCCTCCAGCACCTTGAGACTTGAGGATCTCCCTGAGGCCTGTGCCTGCACCGTGACGAATCTGGACACACAACCAGAGCACTAGTAGCTTCACAGGTCAGAGTATATGCTGCCTGTTATGTGTTATACAATGGATCCTTATAGGACAACTACATAAGGAGCTGTAGGATTACAGATGACATGAACAGGTCTGCTAGGACTCGGGAAAATCATTACCTCCCATGAGGGGTTGAAGAGGTCGTTACAGAGCTCCTCACAGAAGCTCTCTAGGGGCCACTCCTGGGTCTGGAAATAAAGCACAAGATGAATTAGAACTGTTCAAAGGTTTTTTTAAGAGTTCAACTATACCGTCTGTTTCTCCAGACGCCTAGTCAATGGATTCTCAAGTTCTGTGTAAAATGGTTTACTTTGATTTATCAAGAATACAGAGCTTTATTGTTAGTGACCCATTTCTTACCTCTTCTAAGAGGCTGGAGTTATCTGGAACATTATCGATTAAGACTTTATGCTCCATTGCCGGTTGATCGATGACTACGTTGGTAGTTTTCCTTCGCTTCTCCTCGGGCTCCCCATCAAAACTGTCATTACTACAGAAATAAGAATGGAAATCAAATCACAGATCAATAAACTCAGGTCAACCAATTCAGAAAGAACCATCTACATTACACAATGCCAATGAAAACCCAGGTCTTTCGGTCTTTGGTTATGTTCATTAGAGCAAACATAGCCATCTGTACTTGTCCAATAAGAAATGCTCATTTACACCTTCCACTCAGTTTCAAAAATGTTTGTTCAGTTTGGTGCCTAATGACCACAACCCGGTCTAAAAAGCTTTGGAAGAAACAGGACATACCTTCTCTCGTTGGGATCCATGTCTTTGGATCGCTGCTTGGCCACGAGCTTGGCCATCCTCTTAGCCTTGTTCTTCTGTCGGTTGCTCATGCCAGGTCGAAACTCTGAGTCTATTATCTCCGCCGCCTGCATGGGCTGAAAATGGAACAACTCCAATTGAACATTAGTCTCTAGTGATGGAACAAAACAATTTCCCACTTTTTTCAGACAAAGTAAGATGGGAGTCATTCATTTCTCTGACCAGAGACTGTTCCTCAGACAGGGAGCATAATGTGATGTTTTCTTCACATCCTAAAGTGAAGACGGCACCTGCTGAATAGGGCAGGTCAGATAAGTGGGGTGGACCGGGAACTCTGCCATCTTGGCTTTGCATCTGGTCGAGTTGATCATTAGGATAGACCCATAAATAGTTGACACTTCACACCACCCCTAGGTTTCCTGCACTCCAACTCAGATGGAAAGATGTCAATGAAAGAAGGCTTGCTTTCTGCAATTTATCCGAGTTTCCCCTCCCCCAGACTATAGCCGCGTCTGAAAATATTACTCGCTGTCAAGTCCTTGATTCCTCACTCCTCGTTTCCGCAAGGCCTTCCTCGATTTTCTGAGGGACCTTTAACCTCTCCTCCAATGAGCTTTGAGAGGCATTAAGGAAACAAGGACGGCGGAAGCAAGGATTTGACAGCTAGTAATGTTTTCAAATAACATGCTTTGGCTCAGACTGTCAGGACCGACTCCAAGGTCTTCTTACCAGACATCCCAATCATGGTTAGACAAGTTACAGCATGCCTCAGTCCAAGTTTGGGTACGCAGCCAGGTTGACTGAAGAGTCCAAAATATACCTGGCAAAGTTGAGGTGCTGAAAGAAGCACCAAGCTTCTAAGCCCAGACTCGCACCGTCTGCCACTGTTGTGACCAGATGAACCCAGACCTAGAAAGAACAGTAGCCTGCACTTGATGCTACCTGGGTGGAGTTCAGTAGGCTTTGGGAGGGATTACCTGGACTTATCCAATAAGAAACACACATTTGTTTGTTGTAAAATGTTCTAGATTTTTCATAGCATGGCCTAATGAACACAACCCTGTGTTAAGCTTCGTAAGATGCTGTTCAAAATTGAATGGAATTACCGACTCTATAACAGCCTAAAGGAGAGTTGGAAATGGAGGTAGTGTGACTGACTCACCACGTGGTTGTGGGAGCTGGAGCAGGGTCCAGAGCCCGTCCCTCCCTGTCCCTGGGCCTTAGGGCCACTGGGCGTGATGTACTGGGTGTCCAGGTCCTCATCATTGAACAGCTCCATCGTGTCCATGCCGATTGCGGCACCTATGTCCAGTCCCAGCTTCCTCTGCAGCAGCTTCCTCTGGCGGGTGAGACGCTCCTTAGGGTCCACTTCACCTGGTATGGGTTGAGCAAAGAGATGGGGTATGAAGCTTGTAGAAGATGCCAACTATGGATAAACAAGTGTATGTAGAGAATACACGGACACATGGCTAGTTTCCTGAACACAGATTAAGCCTTTAGTCCTGGAGGAATTATTTTTTCCTCAATGCAGAATCTCCATTGAATGTGCATTTTAGTATGGGACTAACGTGCACATGAAGGAACGCAGTTGCGCGCAGGTCTGGCAACCCCCCCCCAAAAGCAGTGTATAAATTCTACACATTTTTCCATGGGGGAGAAATACATTTGTAGTTTCTAATATGATAGCTGACCACTAAACAAACTAAGCGATTTCAAATTGTTTTTAAGCTGACTATCAGTGACTGGCTTTAGAGAAACTGCTGATTCACAACCACGTTTCGAAATTGTACCTGGTGTAGTCTACTATTCTAACGCAACAGAAAGTTGAGACCACGACTGATCGAAGGGCCTTCAAAAAGGGGGCAGCTTGCCACCAGTTGCCCATCTCTGCCTTAGGGTATGAATATAGGCTTCATTCTCTATGTTTATGGTTACGGGAAATAAGTAGGGAAGTGGACTACAGATCAGGCTGTTGATTCACAGCAGAGTTCAGGTAAACTGTACTTTCACAGGCTGCAGGCACAAAACATCAAAGAGAGCCATGAAAGTCACTCTGCACTAGTGTAGCAAAGCACTAAAACATGAGCTGTCCCAAAACATCTTGACCTGATGAAATACAGTCAGAGTAATGACTACAGGATGCTGGGGGAAGCACAGCCAAGGTAAGTCATTACTATGAAGTTGAGGACAAAAAAAAAAAAAAGTTGAAACTTGAATTAAAATTGTATTCAAAACGAGTCACATGGATCATAACATTGTAATGGAAAAGCAAACGAGAGCATACAGATCCAATAGTCTAAAAGGAAAATAATATGGGCCCTGGTTCAAAAATAGTGCCTTTATAGGGACGAGAGTGTATGGTGCCATTTGGGACCCAGCCATGCTCTGAACTGTGGTCACTGACACCAAGGGTCGAGCACTGCGAGTGAGATTCAGAATGCAGATGCAACAAATAAAGACCCAACAGCCGGCATAGTCATTGCGCATCTCGAGAAGAGTCTCTCGGTAACTTCATTGGCAGCTCGCTGCAATCTGAATTAATGATTTTCTCAGCTGAACGCGCCACTTACACTCATGTAACCACTGGTCTATGAAGTAACATTGGATATCCGCTATAGCGGCCGGAGCAAAACAGACCGGTAACAGTGGTTTCTAGCTCATATCGAAATTGTTTCCCTACAAATTTGGCTCTAGCTTTTGAACAGTTGGGAGCTATCAGCGACTATGACCCCATGCCTGAACGCAAAGACTCTGGAACACGTGACATCTGTTTCCATCTATGACAAGCTGTACAGGACTCTTTAGAAGGCAGAGTGACAGATCTGAACATAAGGCTATAATAAAATGTTCTCTACAGAAGATCATACAAAGAGCTTGTGTCCCGAGCAAACAAACTTCTTGGTCCACCAGCCACTGTGGCAGGTAAATGGAAAAAAAATCTACCAGCCACTTAGATTTAGTAAGTAGTAATGTTATATATTATTGTTGAATTTCATTTTCTACTAGTTGTAGACTATATTTATTCGGTATCAGTTGAAGCAGACTCAAACTAATATTGAAAAACAAGACTTCAACAGAACTAGCCAAGAAACACAAAGTTTCACTTTGTAGACTTGAGGAAATCAGACAAACATCTATCCCGGTGCACAGCACCTTAAAATTAATGTAAGCACAGTGCACAAAGCACCCCAGGCCAGGCAGTGTTGCTGCCCGAAATGGGATATAGATGTATTTCTTTGTGAGATTCGCAGTTATGGAACAAAAATGGCAAAAATAGTTTGAACAGCTAATTCAGCATTTCTGCTATAAATCACAACTCGTACATGTGTGCATACTTGACTTTATTTTTATTTGCAAATGCAAAGCTTGCACTGCAGAACCCTACAAATTGGCCACCCGCCTACATGGCTGGAGAAAGACATTAAGGTGTCAGCATGCTAGCCGAACGTGTCCTCGCATTCTCTTAAAATACCTTCACTTGAAAACCTAGAGAAAAAAAAAGCAGCAATAGTTCTGTTTGTCCACTTTGAGAAGCCGTAGCCAGTATATACACTGCTCAAAAAAATAAAGGGAACACTAAAATAACACATCCTAGATCTGAATGAATGAAATATTGTTATTAAATACTTTTTTCTTTACATAGTTGAATGTGCTGACAACAAAAATCACAAATTATCAATGGAAATCAAATGTATCAACCCATGGAGGTCTGGATTTGGAGTCACACTCAAAATTAAAGTGGAAAACCACACTACAGACTGATCCAACTTTGATGTAATGTCCTTAAAACAAGTCAAAATGAGGCTCAGTAGTGTGTGTGGCCTCCACGTGCCTGTATGACCTCCCTACAATGCATGGGCATGCTCCTGATGAGGTGGCGGATGGTCTCCTGAGGGATCTCCTCCCAGACCTGGACGAAAGCAGCCGCAAACTCCTGGACAGTCTGTGGTGCAACGTGGCGTTGGTGGATGGAGCGAGACATGATGTACCAGATGTGCTCAATTGGATTCAGGTCTGAGGAACAGGCGGGCCAGTCCATAGAATCAATGCCTTCCTCTTGCAGGAACTGCTGACACTCCAGCCACATGAGGTCTAGCATTGTCTTGCATTAGGAGGAACCCAGGGCCAACCGCACCAGCATATGTTCTCACAAGGGGTCTGAGGATCTCATCTCGGTACCTAATGGCAGTCAGGCTACCTCTGGCGAGCACATGGAGGGCTGTGCGGCCCCCCAAAGAAATACCACCCTACACCATGACTGACCCACCGCCAAACCGGTCATGCTGGAGGATGTTGCGGGCAGCAGAACGTTCTCCACGGCGTCTCCAGACTATCACGTCTGTCACGGCATCTCCAGACTATCACGTCTGTCACATCTGCTCAGTGTGAACCTGCTTTCATCTGTGAAGAGCACAGGGCGCCAGTGGCGAATTTGCCAATCTTGGTGTTCTCTGGCAAATGCCAAACGTCCTGTACGGTGTTGGGCTGCAAGCACAACCCCCACCTGTGGACTTCGGGCCCTCATACCACCCTCAGGGAGTCTGTTTCTGAACGTTTGAGCAGACATGCACATTTGTGGCCTGCTGGAGGTCATTTTGCAGGGCTCTGGCAGTGCTCCTCCTGCCCCTCCTTGCACAAAGGCAGAGGTACCAATCCTGCTGCTGGGTTGTTGCTCTCCTATGGCCTCCTCCACGTCTCCTGATGTACTGGCCTGTCTCCTGGTAGCGCCACCCATGCTCTGGACAATACGCTGACAGACACAGCAAACCTTGCCACAGCTCGCATTGATGTGCCATCCTGTATGAGCTGCACTACCTGAGCCACTTGTGTGAGTTGTAGACTCTGTCTCATGCTACCACTAGAGTGAAAGCACAGCCAGCATTCAAAAGTGACTAAAACATCAGCCAGGAAGCATAGGAACTGAGAAGTGGTCTGGTCACCACCTGCAGAACCACTCCTTTATTGGGGGTGTCTTGCTAATTGCCTAAAATTTCCACCTGTTGTGCAAATGGAATAGACAACAGCATGTGAAAATTGTAAATCAGTGTTGCTTCCTAAGTGGACAGTTTGATTTCACAGAAGTGTGATTGACTTGGAGTTACATTGTGTTGGTTAGTGTTCCCTTTATTTTTTGGAGCAGTGTACTTCCTCAAAATAGTCAGAATTCAGCTAAGATAATTGAATGACAGATTTCTTGGGGTTGACATTGTTGTCAAAGAGATCTTAGTCGCGCAATTTTACATTAACTAAGACGTTTGGTGCAGAACTTTGCAATGAAAGAAATTAGTACGAAAATGAGTTCTCGCGTTGAATGCCTAAGACTTTCCGGCACACCAAAACATACGTCCTTCAGACTGAAATTTGACATTCTGTGCTAAAGCCATATAAAAAGATTATAACTATTTATTTCTGATAACCCAAGTTAAAAATCGAGAATGAAATAGCTTGACGGTCCATGTTAATAGTATTTCAAATGGCATTTATATTAATCAATTTGATATCATGTATGAATTAAATTGATTTTATGACACCCCCCAAACCCTGTTCTCCGAGGCTATGGTGGCTTGCCCAGTGAGGTTTCACAAAAGAGCACGAAGACAGCCTAGTAATGTGGTCACATACTAGATTCTCCCATAACATTCCTTTAACTTGATAACAGACAAACCTATTAGGAGCCTCTTATTACTGAGCACAGGTGTTCGTAGGACAAGTTAAGAGTTTTTTAAAAAGCAGATGTATACCAGACTTGTCATCCTGGACCTCAAACTCAGCGCCGGCAGAACCCAGTAGAGAAGCACCATGTTTGAGGAGGCGGGAGATGTCGAATCGGTAGAAACTCAAACGGTCAGAGTAGGAGTCCTCCGGGGAAAAGTCTGCAGAGGACTCTGGAAGAGACAAGCATCCACACTGCGCCGTAAGTTACAACATCAAAAGTAAAGGTTCTAATATTCAGAATGGGAGCCATACTTTTCACTGTTGAGTGGGAAATATTAGATCAGGAAAAAGTTACTCGCACACTGCACTTGCCAGCATCACTTGTTTATTGAAGCTTGCATGTCACCCTCCCAGCCTTCGTCAGAGCCTTGTATAATGAGCGGTTGATTGCTGATGAAATGTAGTGTTTCTTTTCCATGTTAGATCATAAGCATACACACACACACACACCTCATCACCTACTGTCAATGGTTACTTGAGAGCAGCTCCGACAGTTCTATAACACGTAGAGCAAACATTTGCCAGTGTGTTCACACATACCTACTCAAACCGATTCCTGGTGGCCGAAAACAAAGCTAGAGGCCATGTAACAGGTTTCACGAAGGCCATTTAAATGCTAATTCTACGAGTAAGGGAACGTTAAGGCTTTATTTGTTTCCTACCATCAGGAGTGTAACAAAACAGAGGCACATGGCTGTGAATAACGTGGCAGGTTAAGGTTGGGTCACCTTCTTTGGGCTTGGGTGATGGGCTCCACTCTGGGATATTCTTCACAATGGCCTCCACTGCTTGACCCGCAGCAATACGCGTGTCCCAGTTTGGACTTCTCAGGTATGTCAATACCTGTAGGTTGTGGGTGAGCAAGAAAACACAGGACTCGTAGGATGTAACACGTGTCAGATCAGATGGTGGGGAACTTATGCACTACACCAGATCAAACAGTCCACTTGTTTAATATATCACCTCAACATGCCGAGGAAACGAAGACAGCGGGCTATTCAGCAGTCTATGACCTTTATGGGCCTCCATTTAGATTTTTCCCAGACAAGGTAAAGAAGGGTCTGACAATCTGTATGGGTGGTTAAAATATGGATGCCCTTGTGGCTGCACTACAAGCAAGGGGGTAGGGAGCTGACAGTGTGGACTCCATTATCACATGCTGTAGCAAAATGAAGACAAACATTTCTCAGACAAGTTCAAGTAGTCCCTCCCTATTTCAGTCTTTTCTTCCTTTTGGTGCCCACAGAATACGACCCTGGTGTAGATAGGGACCCAACTGTAGGCACTCATGGAGGACGAGACATACCTTCGACAACAGGTTGTTGAGCTCATGTGGGTGGAGTTTGACCACATCTCCCAGCTGTTGGGCAGCAGTCTTCCTCGTCACCGGAGTAGTTCCAGTGTCAAGCAGGATAAAAAGACGATCAAGCCTGGAAGACGAGAGTGGGAGAAAAAAAAAGTAGATACAAATATACTATGCATGCATTGAGCTCCATTGCATATGAGAGAAGAGACTTGAGAAGTTGCATTAGTGTAATGTTAAACTTCCAAATGTAACAGAACAACGAACTCCATGGAGTGTTGTAGAACTTCAACTTCCTAGAGTATACCATGTGCGAGATAAGAGTATTGAACACAACTCTGCTAAAAATAAAGAGCAATTTTCTTTTTAAGAATGAAAAAACTGGATTCTGTGCTGTGGCAACATGCCCAGCCACTCAGTAAAACAAATCCAACATCTCTTGACTAAACATTAATGCAGTTCTGGTTGAGGTACATCTTGTTTGGATTAGGAATAGTTTAGGCAGGGCAACAAAAAACATTTTACCCTTTGAGCATTCAAATGATCCAGGTGGAAATGTTTTGATTTGTTTTTGTACTACCAACTAGGTAATTTGATATAAAAATATAAGCGGATGTTCAGACACAAAGCACACATCATTGAAATTCAAGATCCAGAAGTTGTCTGGAGCCTGGCTAACAGTCAATGGATCATTGCATCCAGGTAGCCTTCAGGTCAAGTTTATGGATATACAGTCACCAGGCAGTTTATTAGGTACACCACCCCATTCACAAAAATGTATCAATCCTACAGACAGAGAGTCATGTGAATGTTAGAATGGGCAAAACGAGTGACCTAAGTGGCTGAGCGTGGTATGATCGTCGGTGCCAGGCGTGCCAGATCCAGTGTCTCAGAAATGGTTGGCCTCCTGGACAGTGTCAATGCTAAATGACTTAAATGTAATGTAATGTAATTTACAGAGAATGGTGAGAAACAAAACAAAAAAACATCCAGTCGGTGGCAGTCCTGTGGGTGAAAACAGCTCATTGAGAGAGGTCAAAGGCGAATGGCAAGAATCGTGCTAACAGGCAGGCCACAAACTGATAAATAACGGTGTAGTACAACAGTGGTGTGCAGATCGGTGTCTCAGAGCGCACAACTTGTTGACCCTTGTCACAAATGGGCTATTGCAGCACGACAACCACACCATTCCACTCCTATCAGCTAAAAACAATAAGGGGCTCCAGTGGGCAGGCAATCACCACTGCCAATTGAGTATACAGCGTGCATGGTTTAAGACTGCAGGGGCTAACCAGAGCCAAATCCACCACTAAAGCATAAGCTGAAAGCTTCAAATATGCATCCTCTTGCAAACCCGAATGAACAACTGAATGCCATCAACTAAAATGTGTCTTCCGCATTTAACCTAACCCATCTGAAGGTGTGGGGGCTGCCTTTATCGACATCCAGCCCGGGGAACAATGGGTTAACTGTCTTGCTCAGAGGCAGAATGACAGATGTCAGCTCGGGGGTTCGATCTTGTAACCTTTCGGGTTACTGGCACGACGCTCTAACCACTAGGCTACCTGCCACATGAAATTAAGAACAGAAACCATTGTCCATGTTATTTAGAGCAAACTAATTTACACATGCTGGATATGACACGTGAGAAACAAACCACCCTACAATAACCATACGTTTGGGAAAGTCATCTCATTAAAATACATCTCTGGATGAAACATGAGCGATAATCTAATTCACTAGATGACATACTGGCACATTTGCAAGCAGATGGCACATCAAGTAACAGCTAACATTTCTTTAAGACCATTTCATCATGATCAATTGCATGCGACAGGTCTGCTGGCAACTAACAAAATGATCTACTTAACGTTAGCGAATTAGGAATTGCTATAGTTTTTGTAGCTAGTAGCTCAGTAGTAAACTGCCTGGCTAAACTTAAGTAGTTAAAACTGTTGTTTGGCTAGAACTAACGTTACCTAGTTGAAAAACGAATGCCATGAACCCAAGCGCGGTTGGCCCAGTATCATGAACCACCACCGGCCGTTGTGTGTTAGGCTAGCTAGCCATCAACACCATGCCATTGCTTGTTCATGCTAACAAGCTAGATAACTAGTGGCTAAGTTAATAATACTGGATATTAAATACATAGTTAGGGAATCTCACCTTGAAACGGCCATGACGATTAATTTAGTGTAAATGTGCTCTTTTGTGATCCGTATTGAACAGGAGCGATCATTTATTTAAAGTTATCCGCTTTACTTGACGCTAATCCAAAGCGCCAGCTAGCCTAGCAAAGGGAGGCCGCTAGTGCGTCTCTTCTCACAGCTCACCACCCGAAACCTGTCGAAATGAGTTCATCAAATCAGGTCTTCAAAGTAGGTCCCTCTTTTCTCTTGAATCATTTCTTCCTCCGAAAAATGTAATGTATTAAACTTATATCACCTTAAACCTTGTATTAACCTTCTGAACTACTCCCAGATAAGTACTTTAATCGAATGAGATTTAAAGAGTAATTTTTGTGTTCGCTAAAGGGAACCCAGGAGGCTGATTTTATATGAGGAGCCATCTTGCATTTATTCTTTCCTCCATAGCAGGCGCCAGCTGATTGGTTACAAGTCATTTCAGCGACCAATCGAAAAGCACATTAAAGAGGAAGTGCACAAAGCGGCAAAAAAAAGAAGAAGCTCCTCGCAGGAATGACTTGTTTCCCCGTTTTAATTGACAAAAGCCCTCCCACGCACCTGTCATACAACAGAGAACCTTTACCAACGATGCCTGTTCAACCTCAGGAGGCTGAAGAAATTTGTCTTGGCCCCTAAAATCCTGACAAACTTTTATAGATGCACAGTTGAGACATTCCTTTCGGGCTGTATCATCACCTGGTATGGCAACTGCAATGCCCGCAACCGCAGTGCTCTCCAGAGAGTGGTGTGGTCTGCCCAACAAATCACCGGAGGCAACTACCTGCCTTCCAGGACACCTACAGCACCCGATGTCACAGCAAAGCCAAAAAGATCTTCAAGGACATCAACCACCCAAACCATGGCCTGTTCACTGTTATCCAGAAGGCGAGGTAAGTACAGGTGCATCAAAGCTGGGACCGAGAGACTGAAAAACAGCTTCGATCTCAAGGCCATCAGACTGTTTAATAGCCATCACTAGCCAGCTTCCACCCAGTTAGGCAACCCTGTACCTTAGAGGCTGCTGCCCTCTATACATAGACTTGGAATCACTGGCCACTTTAATAATGGAAAACTAGTCACTTTAATAATGTTTACATACTGCTTTACTTATCTCATATGTATATACTGTATTCTATTCTACTGTATTTTAGTCAATGCCACTCTGACATTGCTCAATCTAATATTTCTATATTCCATTCTTTTACTTTTAGATATGTGTGTTTTGTTGTTAATCGTTTTTAGATACTACTGCACTGTTGGAGCTAGGAACACAAGCATTTCGCTACACCCGCACTAACATCTGCTAAATATGTGTATGTGACCAATAACACTTGATTTGATTTGAAAAGGTACGGTATGTTACTCACTCTGTGAAACCAACCTGTTTTAACTCCAACCTCATGGTGAGAAAATAAATAATACAATTAATGTAACTGTCCATCAAAGCTTCATCACCATTAAAATCTTGAAAACTTTTCTTGTGAGACACAAAGTCACATCTTTCAAAAAAAATGGTCTAGCTCAAATGTATTTTTGAAGTGTCCAGCTGCTAAATTTGTACAGATTTGTACAATCAAAAATGATTATTTCTGCAAGAAGCCACCAGCTGTCATAGCTGAGTTTCAGCATCAGGAGCTGACCAGTGCTGAAACTGTCAGTGCCAGGCTCATACAAAGAGGATAATGTTTATTTAGCGCACACTGTCTGGTCTGGCAATAGATGGCCATAGCTAGCTAACACAGTGGAGCTGTGAAATTATGGCAAAGTGGAATTATGGGGGAAACATCTCAGACTGTTGTTGGGTATAGTATAGAATTAGCTGCTATCTAGCAACAGTTAGGAAGCTGTCTGAAGAAAAGCCTATCAAGTTCTAGCTTGCTAGCATTATGCATTTGGCAGGAACCTAACTAGCAAACTAGCTAGCTATACTGAGACAAATATGATAACTAGCTAGCTAACTAACCCCTTTCATCTGTGTTGAGAGTCTAGCTAGCTACTTATTTTCCTACAATTTAACCATGATTGTATTACTGGTATTTTATCAGAGTTTGTTTAAGTGTTTGTTCTAGTTTGTTTTAGTTTGGCCACCATGGTGACTTGGCGGCCAGGTCTCACTAGAAGAGTTTGTGGGTAGTTAACTGAATTTAAGAAATGCCTATCTCATTTTTGCTCAAATTCAAGGTGTAGCTTGAGGAAATAGGCTATCGCTTGGCACTAGTGAAACACTTCTGTAGGACACATCCATCTGGCATTTGTTTCGAGGATTGCTTTAGAGAATAAGGAAAAGCTTCAAAATCAAGATGGAGTAAACATCCAAGAATGGGGTATTGGCATTTGGCATACTGCTTTAAAAAAATACAAATCAGTAGTGAATTGTGCATTTGATTGTTGTTGTGTGTCTGTTTACTGACTCCGCTTGATGACCAAATTTGAGAGTAATATAATATAATAATATATGCCATTTAGCAGACGCTTTTATCCAAAGCGACTTACAGTCATGTGTGCATACATTCTACGTATGGGTGGTCCCGGGAATCGAACCCACTACCCTGGCGTTACAAGCGCCATGCTCTACCAACTGAGCTACAGAAGGACCAGTGATACCACAGCACCCTCATATCAGGCTCAGCAGAAGTCAAGAAAAAGGTAGACTCATGCTCCAGGTGAGATATCTAGTTGTGGTTAGAGTCAGTCTATCAATCCTCAATGGACGCTCTAATCATGATATGTGAACAGGTTGGTCTTGTCATTCTTCTTATGTATCCTCATTTAGTGAAAAACCCTTCAATGTAAAATCAAGAGAAGTGAGAATAAAAGAACCTCAGACAATTGCTGACAAGCAATTAGGGAAAATACAGGTCTTGTCATTTTTGCATTATGGCTCCCAGGTGGCGCAGCGGTCTAAGGCAGCGCATTTCAGTGCTAGAGGCCCTGGTTTTGAATCCAGGCTGTATCACTACCGGCCATGATTGGGAGTCCCATAGGGCGGTGCACAATTGGCCCAGCGTTGGCCGGGGTTGGCCGTCATTGTAAATAAGAATTTGTTCAATAAAAAATTACAGACCTTACTGACCACTGTATTGTGTCTGGCTTTCATTGTTTGGTTGTACTATTGATTTGATACAGACTAACATAAATAAGAGTGCATTTCTCTTATCTGGACTGCCTTTGTTGCTTTTCTCTTTGGAGTCATGCTCAAAGGAAGAAGCCGTTATTTTCTTCTGCCATAAATTTGATGAGTTGGAGAAGAATGAAACTACCACTGATACACTCTCACAACCGGTAACCCAACAATAATGAAGAATATGCATTTGGTGGAAATTGTACAAAGATGACTGTGATATTATACATCCATATATGTATTTTAAAGTTGAAGTCAGAAGTTTAAATACACCTTAGCCAAATACATTTAAACTCAGTTTTTCACAATTTCTGACATTTAATCCTTGTGAAAATTCCCTGTCTTAGGTCAGTTAGAATTACCAGTTTATTTTAAGAATGTGAAATGTCAGAATAATAGTAGAGAGAATGATTTATTTCAGATTGTATTTCTTTCATCACATTCCTAGTGGGTCAGAAGTTTACATACACTCAATTAGTATGTGGTAGCATTGCCATTATATTGTTTATCTTGGGTCAAACGTTTCGGGTAGCCTTCTACAAGCTTCCCACAATAAGTTGCGAGAAATTTGGCCCATTCCTCCTGACAGAGCTGGGGTAACTGAGTCAGGTTTGTAGGCCCCCTTGCTTGCACATGCTTTTTCAGTTCTACCCACACATTTTCCATAGGATTGAGGTCAGGGCTTTGTGATGGCCACTCCAATACCTTGACTTTGTTGTCCTTAAGCCATTTTGCCACAACTTTGGAAGTATGCTTGGGGTTATTGACCATTTGGAAGACCCATTTGCAACTAAGCTTCAACTTCCTGACTTATGTCTTGAGATGTTGCTTCAATATATCCACATCATTTTCTTCCTCATGATGCCATCTATTTTATGAAGTGCACCAGTCCCTCCTGCAGCAAAGCACCCCCACAACATGATGCTGCCACCCCTGTGCTTCACGGTTGGGATGGTGTTCTTCAGCTTGCAAGCCTCTCCCTTTTTCCTCCAAACATAACGATGGTCATTATGGCCAAAAGGTTCTATTTATGTTTCATCAGACCAGAGGACATTTCTCCAAAAAGTACGATCTTTGTCCCCATGTGCAGTTGCAAACCGTAGTCTGGCTTTTTTATGGCGGTTTTGGAGCAGTTCCTTCTTCCTTGCTGAGTGGCCTTTCAGGTTATGTTGATATAAAACTAATTTTACTGTGGATATAGATACTGTTGTACCAGTTTCCTCCAGCATCTTCACAAGGTCCTTTGCTGTTGTTCTGGGATTGATTTGCACTTTTCGCACCAAACTACATTCATCTCTAGGAGACAGAATGCATCTCCTTCCTGAGCGGTATGATGGCTGCGATGTCCCATGGTGTTTATACTTGCATACTACTGTTTGTACAGATGAACGTGGTACCTTCAGGCATTTGGAAATTGCTCCCAAGGATGAACCAGACTTGTGGAGGTCTACAATTTTTTTTTCTGAGGTCTTGGCTGATTTATTTTGATTTTCCCATGATGTCAAGCAAAGATGCACTGATTTGAAGGTAGGCCATGAAATGCATCCACAGGTACACCTCCAATTGACTCCAATGATGTCAATTAGCCTATCAGAAGCTTCTAAAGCCATGACATCATTTTCTGGAATTTTCCAAGCTGTTTAAAGGCACAGTCAATTAGTGTATGTAAACTTCTGACCCACTGGAATTGTGATACAGTGAATTATAATTGAAATAATCTATCTGTAAATAATTTTTGGAAAAATGACTTCTGTCATGCAGAAAGTAGATGTCCTAACCGACTTGCCAAAATGATATTTTGTTTAAAAAGTGGTTGAAAAACAAGTTTTAATGACTCCAACCTAAGGGTATGTAAACTTCCAACTTCAACAGTATGTTCACTACCGGTCAAAAGTTTAGGGTTACTTATAAATGTCCTTGTTTTCCATGAAAACATACATAATGAGTTGCAAAATGGATAGGAAATATAGTCAAGATGTTGACAAGGTTATAAATAATAATTTTGTCCTTCAAACTTAGCTTTCATCAAAGAATCCTCCATTTTCAGCAATTACAGCCTTGCAGACCTTTTGGCATTCTAGTTGTCAACTTGTTGAGGTAATCTGAAGAGATTTCACCCCATGCTTCCTGAAGCACACCTCCCACAAGTTGGATTGGCTTGATGGGCACTTCTTACGTACCATACGGTCAAGCTGCTCCCACAACAGCTCAATAGGGTTGAGATCCGGTGACTGCTGGCCACTTCATTATAGACAGAATACCAGCTGACTGCCTCCTCCCTAAATAGTTATTGCATAGTTTGGAGCTGTGCTTTGGGTCATTGTCCTGTTGTAGGAGGAAATTGGCTCCAATTAAGCGCCGTCCACAGGTCATGGCGTTGCAAAATGGAGTGATAGCCTTCCTTCAAGATCCCTTATACCCTGTAAAAAGCTCCCACTTTACCACCACCAAAGCACCCCCAGACCATCACATTGCCTCCAACATGCTTGATAGATGGAGTCAAGCACTCCTCCAGCATCTTTTAATTTTTTCTGCGTCTCACGAATGTTCTTCTTTGTGATCTGAACACCTCAAACTTAGATTAATCTGTCCATAACACTTTTTTCCAAACTTCCTCTGTCCAGTGTCTTGTGTTCTTTTGCCCATCTTACTCTTCTTTTTATTGGCCAGACAGTTTTATTGCTTCTTTATTCAGAACAACAGTTTTCAGCTGTGCTAACATAATTGCAAAAGGGGTTTCTAATGATCAATTAGCCTTTTAAAATTAACTTGGATTAGCGAACACAACGTGCCATTGGAACACAGGAGTGATGGTTGCCAATAATGGGCCTCTGTACGCCAATGTAGATATTCCATAAAAAAGAAAAAGCCATATCTCTAACTGGCCAATAAAAATAAGAGATTAAGATGGGCAAAAGAACACGGACAGAGGACCTGCCTAGAAGGCCAGAATCCCAGAGTCGCCTCTTCACTGTTGATGTGGAGACTGGTGTTTGGCGGGTAGTATTTAATGAAGCTGCCAGTTGAGGACTTGTGAGGCGTCGGTTTCTCAAACTAGACACTAATGTACTTGTCCTCTTGCTCTGTTGTGCATAGGCGCCTCCCACTCCTCTTTCTACTCTGGTTAGAGCCAGTTTGCACGGGGGGGTCTGTTACCTTGTGAATTAAAGGCTTTTCTTTAGTCTGACTTGCAATAGAAACCCTAACCATGTTACATTACCTGTAGACCCATGGCCAGCGGTCCCAATGCGAGTAGGCTTGAATGGATCAGGGACCTTCAGTTTGACCCCAACTACCCTGCTAACACGAAACTCACAGAACTCATTAGGGTGAGTGGTAACACTGTACTCAGAACATACACTTGTATTCTATCAAAATAAACCCAATGCTGTGTTGATACAAAACACTCAGTAGTTGCTATGGATTCGAATCAGGAAACAGCTAGATTGCTGGAACATGAAAGCTTGCCCAGAACACTTGGTTTGAAGTGGATGTTTGAAGTGAGCATTTCATATTGTTTGACCAATAGCAGGCCTGTGAGCAGAGAGACAGAGCCACGGGTCACTTTCGCCTGCATGCCCTGGAGGAGGAGTTTGACTTCACCACAGAAGAGCAGCTGGAGAAGTCAAGACACTTTGGTCTTCTGCACTCGTGTAACACTCATGCTGTGGATGTAAGCCCCTCAAACCCCATCCCTCTCCACAACAGGTATCACTGAACCCATGTTCGCTGTAATGCCTTTCTCATTATTAGTCTTGTTCCAGATTAGTCTGTGCTGTCTTGCCAATTCCTACAGCATGGTCATTGTCATGGAAATGTTTGGCTATACGGCACAAACAGATCTGGGATCAGACGGCTTAATCAAATGAAATGTTATTTGTCACATGCGCCGAATGCAACAGGTGTAGAGACCTTAGCGTGAAATGCTTACTTACACACCCTTAACCAACATTGCAGTTTTAGGAGAGAAAAAAAGTGTTAACTAAAATAAACTGAAGTGACAATAATTAAGGAGCAACACTAAAATGACAGTTGCGAGGCTATATTATACAGGGGGTACTGGTACAGAGTCAATGTGCGGGGGTACCGGTTAGTTGAGATAATTGAGGTAATATGTACATGTAGTTATCCCTATATAGGAATGTACACGTACATCCCTTCATTCTGCTATGTTGCTATGTTTTGGCTTGGTTTCAGAAATAGTGTCATAGATAGTACATACTTTACTCTCTTCCTGCAATAATCTTGTGAGAAGTTTTGAACAAAAGTGGACTTTTGTTGCTCTGTTGTTACTCAGGATTACAGTGCATCCCCAAATTCAACTGGTTATTCTGCAATTACTGCGTCCAAAATACAACAGTCGACTGTACGTCCTGCACTTTTAAAATTGTAATATTTTTTTCTAAGGGTGCTGCTGCAATGGGGGCTAATGCAAAAGTACAACCCAAGAGCTGCTTCACAGATAGAACAATGAGACAGATATTTCACCGGATGTATATGGTAGCGAGAGGAATCCCGGTGGCCGGTGTAGTGCCGAAAATCTCCCTGTACCAGAATTCCCCCTGACAGAATCCCCCCCCCCCCCCTTCGCGTTCTTCATTGCTGCAACTTGCTGGCCAGTTGAGATTTTTGCTCTTCACTCTGTTGTCAGTTTAGCCGACATTTCACTTATCTTAGTAGCAGAAATATTTTTTTGTCTGTAGTTTTCGGTTTGTCTATTTGTTTCAAATGTATGTGGTTGTTCTAGCTTGTATGGCACCTGCCCCGCCTGCACCTGGGGGCGTACACGGCAAGATGCCCATGTCGCCCATACTCAAATCCGCTGCTGATTTTGTATTAGTCTATAAATAAATCTCTGTCAAAATTCTTCATCTCTCCTATGTCTTATTAAACTAGGTTTTTTAAAGTGTAAGAATAATAATTTAGCAATACTTGCTCTGAAATGTTTATTGTTTGACAACATTTTACTCCCGCTATGTTTAATATAACATACATTTATTATTAATTTTGGTTTCCTTTCCTGACTCTGATGTCTGCCACATAAAGCATTTGACTCTAGCCACGAATTATGATAATTAGAAGGGGGGAGAATTCTGGCAAGGGGGAGATATTTGGCACAACACCGGCAGTGGGAGAAGATGGAAGAGATGTATTTTGGCCGACATTCTGCTAATTTACTCATCGATGAAACATTTGATTTCAAAAGAGTTTTCTGTTCCCAAAACTACAATCTGTTAGGAATAGAGTGGACAACGTTTTGTAGACTTTACCCCTTGCCAAAGAAAAAAAAAAGGAATGCGAAGGCGAATTGAGTTATTGCACACGTGGACTTTACAGGGTAGGCATTCCACAACGGAACCCTGCAAATGCACGCTAGAATCTTGTTAGCTCGTGCTTGGCTCTGCCCACCTCCTTGCTTGTTCTGCCCACTATGGCTCATTTGATTCCCTTTGAAACGACAGGCTGTGGTCTATGTATGTGTAGTTCTAAAAATATTTGTCTGCTTCTTCTTCTTTAAATTAAAAGGTGCATACACTGAAAGGTGCATACACCACCACCTAGTGCGAGTCCGGTGTAAGAGTTAGTGACCCTACCAACTAACTCGACACTCATTAAAACATCACCACTATTCCACTAATGGCCCCATCTGATCCTAGACTAGGCCAGCAGGTCCGTGTATCTTCTAGACAATGGCTATCCTACATTAACCAGGATGACGGATAGTGATTCACCATTCGTTATCCGTTTTCTTTTATTTCAAGTTGATTGAAGTTGACAGAAAGCTATCTTTTTTCGTTTTTCGCTTCAGATGTCGGAAAACAAGCGCTGTCAAGGTAGGCGGGAAAGGGGAGGGTGCGTTTTGATTTTGTTCCTAGTGTAACGTTAGTTAACATAAGCTAGCGTTACCGTTAGGGCAACTAGCTAACCACACAGTCTCAAGTGAGTGTCATTGGTTTGTAGCCAAATCACCACAACTGTTGTGGCTAGACAAGCTAGCTAACGTTATTGCCTAGCTACAAATTCACTGTTCTATGAAGTTTGTGTTCTCAGTTGTGTTTGATTTGACCGTCTATTATTGACCGTGTTGTGTGGTTAATGTGTGGTCTATATATGGTCAGAGGGACCTGGGGTGCAGTTGGTGGTGGAGGTGTTTGGCGTGGAGAGGACAGTGAATTCAGTGGAGGACATCCCAGCCACTTGACAGTGTTGGCACTTACTTCCTACCTGACGGGTAAGTGGACATCACTTCTACTTGTACGTTGCCAGCCGAGTGCAGGTGGACTCTACCCTCAACATGAAGCTCCTGCTGCTCCTGCCCCAAATACACACATACACAGGTACACACACACTATTAAAAGTGTTCCCCTATTTACATTGTGTATTAGGTGAAGGATGATAAACCCGTGTTTGAGAAGAGGTGTCTGGTGTGGGAGGACATGCGGATTCCCTCAAAGTTCCTGAAGGTGACATATTATTCTTTCCCTCCAAGCCATCTGTTACCCCCAGGTCTATCTGCGGCAACACCCAGGTCTATCTGTCTTCAGAGAGATCTAAGGGTGCCGACAGCAGATGGTGGTGGTGGAGATGTTTGGGGTGGAGAGGACAGTGGATTCAGTTGGAGGACATCCCAGCCACTTGGCAGTGTTGGTGTAACAGTATAACTTTAGACCGTCCCCTCGCCCATACCTGGGCGTGAACCAGGGACCCTCTGCACACATCAACAACAGTCACCTACGAAGCATCCGTTACCCATCGCTCCACAAAAGCCGCAGAGCAAGGGGAACCACTACTTCAAGGTCTCGGAGCAAGTGACGTCACCGATTGAAAAGCTATTTAGCACTCACAGCTAACTAAGCTAGCCGTTTCATATCCGTTACATTGGGACTGCTACTTCCTACCTGATGAGTGAGAGGTCACTCTACTTAAACAATCAATAAATCAAGCAAATGTAATTTACATACAAGACACCAGCGCTCCATTCATCTCTTTCTCTCTTTGTCGTCATATCCTGTTCCTGTTTAGGCACCTGGCCACCCGAGTGCAGGTGGGCTCTGTCAACATGAGGCTCTTACTGGTCCTACCCCAAGTACACACAGGTACACACACACAAACTACTAACCCCTAAGTTTCCAACATGACCTGACATGTGTGTTACAGGAATTGAAGATGCCTTGTACCAGCGGCAGCACCCAGAGCTCCAAGCCATGATGGGTCGACTTCCTGCAGTTCCTGCTACTACGAAAACTGAGCGAGGTCATCATGTTCGCCCGCAAGGACTTCTTTGCCTCCTGCCAACTCCCGGGTGGCACCTTGAACAGCTCCTCACCTTGAGGACACACATTGTGGCTGCGTCTGTGTCTCAATAGTCTAGTAGCTTTCTTTGACTGGCACAATACTATTCTGGTTGGCACTTGTCACCAGTATGTACAGAGGCCCTCGAGATCTAGAGTATTGATAAAATACGAATGCTTTTATGGATGTTTTTTATTTTGTGATGTTTTTACAGTCTGTTTGTATGAGGTGCACTGAAACAAATTCCTAATCAACTCTGTTATGGAAATCTCAAGAGGTCCAGTTATGTCCGTTATTGTGAATGAAAATAAAATGTATCATTTCATGTCTTGTATGTTTCCCATGCTTAATTTCTGTGGAGTAATTCCAGTAACTGCTAATTTGCTTTGGCTCTAATCTGATCAACTGATAATTCTTTAAAGAATAAAGTTATAAATAAAATTATTCTCATGCTTGTCTGACTCCAAGTAATGCTATTGTTTGTATGAAATCACCGCCCTGATTTCCTAGAAATGTGACACTTTTGAATAACACAATTATGTGTGTGTATTAATACTCTAGACCATATTGCAAGACAGACTGAGAAAGCATTGACTTGACATGCCAAACTGTCTACTTTACAGTGCATTCGGAAAGTATTCAGACCCCCTGACTTTTTTCCACATTGTGTTACGTTACAGCCTTATTCTAGAATGGATTAAATTGTTTTTTCCCCTCACCAATATACACATAATACCTCATGACAAAGATAAAAAAAAAAATCTTATAAATAAACTGAAATATCCCATTTACGTAGGAAATCAAGCCCTTTACTCAGTATTTTGTTGAGCACCTTTGGCATCGATTACAGCCTTGAGTCTTGTGTATGACACTACAAGTTTGGTACACCTGTATTTGGGGAGTCTCCAACTGTTTTCTGCAGATCCTCTCAAGATCTGTCAGGTTGGATGGGAAGCGTTGCTGGACAGCTATTTTCAGGTCTCTCCAGAGATGTTCGATCGGGTTCAAGTCCGGGCTGGGCCACTCAAGGATATTAAGAAACTTGTCCCGAAGCCACTTCTGCGTTGTCTTGGCTGTGTGTTTAGGGTTGTCCAGCTGGAAGGTGAACCTTCGCCCCAGTCTGAGGTCCTGAGCACTCTGGAGCAGGTTTTCCTCAAGGATCTCTCTGTACTTTGCTTGGTTCACCTTTCCCTTGATCCTGACTAGTCTCCCAGTCCCTGCAGCTGAAAAACATCTCCACAGCATGATGCTGACACCACCATGCTTCACTGTATGGATGGTGCCAGGTTTCTTAGACGTGACGCTTGGCATTCAGGCCAAAGAGTTCAATCTTCGTTTAATCAGACAAGATAATTTTGTTTCTCATGGTCTGAGAGTGCTTTAGGTGCCTTTTGGCAACTCCAAGCGGGCTGTCCTATGCCTTTTACTGAGGAGTGGCTTCCGTCTGGCCACTCTACTATAAAGGCCTCGGGTTCGTGCCGTGGGGGAGATCTTCGTGGGCTATACTCGGCCTTGTCTCAGCAAGTTGGTGGTTTGAATATATCCCTCCAGTGGTGTGGGGGCTGTGCTTTGGCAAAGTGGATGGGGTTATATCCTGCCTGGTTGGCCCGGTATTGTCGGACGGGGCCACAGTGTCTCCCGACCACTCCTGTCTCAGCCTCCAGTATTTATGCTGCAATAGTTTGTGTCGGGGGGCTAGGATCATTCTGTTATATCTGGAGTATTTCTCCTGTCTTATTCGGTGTCCTGTGTAAATTAAAGTATGCTCCCTCTAACTCTCTCTTCTCTCGGAGGACCTGAGACCTAGGACAATGCCTCAGGACTACCTTGCCTGATGACTCCTTGCTGTCCCCAGTCCACCTGGTCATGCTGCTGCTCTAGTTTCAACTGTTCTGCCTGCGGCTATGGAACCCTGACCTATTCACCGGACGTGCTACCTTGTCCCGGACCTGCTGTTTTTGACTCTCTCTACCGCACCTGCTGTCTCCTACTCTGAATGATTAGCTATGAAAAACCAACTGTCATTTACTCCTGAGGTGCTGACCTGTTGCACCCTCTACCACCACTGTGATTAATATTATTTGACCCTGCTGGTCATCTATGAAAGTTTGAACATCTTGGCCATGTACTTGGCCATGTTACTTACCCTACATTATTCATCTCATATGCATATGTATATACTGTACTCTACATCATCGACTGCATCCTTATGTAATACATGTATCACTAGCCACAAACTATGCCACTTTGTTTACTTTGTCTACACACTCATCTCATATATATATATATATACTGTACTCGATACCATCTACTGTATGCTGCTCTGTACCATCACTCATTCATATATCCTTATGTACATATTCCTTATCCCCTTACAATGTGTATAAGACAGTAGTTTTGGAATTGTTAGTTAGATTACTTGTTGGTTATCACTGCATTGTCGGAACTAGAAGCACAAGCATTTCGCTACACTCGCATTAACATCCGCTAACCATGTGTATGTGACAAATAAAATTTGATTTGATTTGATTTACTATTATAATCTCCACCCGGCACAGCCAGAAGAGAACTGGCCACCCCTCAGAGCCTGGTTCCTCTCTAGGTTTCTTTCTAGGGAGTTTTTCCTAGCCACCGTGCTTCTACATTTGGATTGCTTGCTGTTTGGGGTTTTAGGCTGGGTTTCTGTATAGCACTTTGTGACAGGCTGATGTAAAAAGGACTACAAATACATTTGATTGATGTGTGGAGTGCTGCAGCGACGGTTGTCCTTCTGGAAGGTTCTCCCATCTCCACAGAGGAACTCTGGAGCTCTGTCAGATTGACCATCGGGTTCTTGGTCAATTCCCTGACCAAGGCCCTTCTCCCCTGATTACTCAGTTTGGCTGGGCGGACAGCTCTAGGAAGTCTTGGTGGTTCCAAACTTCTTCCATTTAAGAATGAGGGAGGCCACTGTGTTCTTGGGGACCTTCAATGCACCAGTCCGGTTGGAAGGAACCTTCGCCCCAGTCTGAGGTCCTGAGTGCTCTGGAGTAGGTTTTCATCAAGGATCTCTCTGTACAGTACTTTGCTCCATTTATCTTTCCTTCGATGATGAGTAGTCTCCCAGTCACTGCCGCTGAAAAAGATCCCCAAGCATGATGCTGCCACCACCATGCTTCACCGTAGAGATGGTGCCAGGTTTCCTCCAGACATGAGACTTGGCATTCAGGCCAAAGATCTTGGTTTCTTGTCTCTCATGGTCTCAGAGTCCTTTAGGCAAACTCCAAGTGGGCAGTCATGTGTCGTTTACTGAGGAGTGGCTTCTGTCTGGCCACACTACTATTAAGGCCTGATTGGTTGAGTGCTACTGAGATGGTTGTCCTAGAAGGTTCTCCCATCTCCACAGAGGAACCCTGGAGCTCTGTCAGAGTGACTACCGGATTCTTGGGCACCTCCCTGACCAAGGCCCTTCTCCCCCAATTGCTCAGTTTGGCCGGATGGCCAGTCCTAGGAAGATTCTTGGCGGTTCCAAACTTCTTCCATTTAAGAATGATGGAGGCTACTGTGTTCTTGGAGACCTTCAATGCTGCAGAAATGTTTTGGTACCTTTCCCCAGATCTTGTTTTTCGACACAATCCTGTCTCGGAGCTCTACGGAAAATTCCTTCGACCTCATGGCTTGTTTTTTGCTCTGTCATGCACTGTCAACTGTGGTACCTTTTATATAGACAAGTGTGTGTGTGTCTTTCCAAATCATGTCCAATCAATTTCATTTAACATATCAAGTTGTAGAAACAGGATGCACCTGATCATCTGATGTACAGTACATGTAGCTATCTTGGCATTTTAACTGTAGACTCTTATCGGTGTGTGGATTACGATGATTCATGGCAGACTGAAACACTTTCTAAATAATCCTTCCCACTCGGCTTCAACCAGTCCAGACTTGATTTAGTCACAGAAGACAGAGCTGTGTCGATAAGATACCAGCAGCTGTATTCAGGACAACACTGGTATTGAAAGCTGTAGCTACACTTTGCATGTAGTCGATGATGAAAATATTAGTAAATGGATCTTTCAAATTTGCCCTTTGACAGAGAAGCCTTGAGTGACGAAATGGACTCATTTTCTCGTGAATATCCCAGCCCCCCATTATCTAAACCAATCACAGCTAGGCATGAGTCTGTATTTTCTCCATCTCTAAACAACTTTGTAATTTCACATTTTATTCATAGATTACATAAGAGTTTTTAGGCATTTTTGCAACAAAAAAATGCACATTGATGAAAATACGTTCAAATGCCTCTCCTGTGAAGTAGTAACGTGCGTCACATGCCCAGCTTTCTGTAAAGGGTCACAAATAGTTCAACGTCAAAACGTATTCAGCCAGATCTAGAATAAAGTTTGATGGGTATTCGTTGGTATCTTCGCCTCTCAGGTAGTGAACTAGGGCAGTGTGTGGAAATGCTGGTGGTACAGCCTCTAATGAAGAAAGGTGCCCCCATGAGTAATATCCACTATTACATCAAAACAGGAAATGTTCATTTCAGAATTAATAAACTTCATGTCTGAAATGAATGGCTGGGAAAGTACTGTGCTGTGTAGCCTATACCGTGATATTTACCCCATCCTAAAACACAGTATCAGGTTGACCTGTTTCTATTTTGATGGATACTAAGCATAGTCATTGTAAATTCATGTCTCCCATTTCAAATACAAAAAAAGCTGGAGTTGTTTCAGCTGGATGGTGGTAGATAGGCCTAAGATGTAGTATCCTATGTCATGATCTAGTGGATTTACACAGCAGTGTAAGAGGAATCAGTTTAGGCTTAGGTCAGTATCAGACACCTCTGAGTGTGCATTGTGCAGTGTTGAAGAACGACTCTACGTTTGGGATGATCTGCAACCCGCTAGCACCTCCCCCGGTAAGAGGGGAATGAGGCAACCTCACAGAGTTACACACAAGGATACTTTATTGACATACAACAGACATTGTTTGGGAATGATGGAAATGGCAGTGGTTTTTAAACATGCCTACCATTGGTCCAGAGATAAAATTGAGATGTCGCTGTCCAGGACAGAGGTGAGCTTGCTGCTCTCTCTCTGCTTGGAGGAGACTGCAAGAAGAGTGACCTGCAGAGCCAGGCTGATGGGCCGATGACTGGACCCCTGGGAATAGCCCCTCGCGACCAACCAATGGCCAGTGTCATAGATGTGAAGGGCCAGTGTATGACCCCCTAGCATGCTAGGCCCCTGCCCGGGCGGAGGGATGCCTACTGAAGAGTCAGAAAGTCTGACAGTTTGTTGTCTCTGAGAGATGGCTGTGAGATTGTGTTAAGAGTCACTGGCAGGGAATTCGTAACATCCAGTGTGATAACAAAATGCCTTTAATAAACTCATGAGCTGACTGGTGTCCCGACTTCGAGGACTAAGCTGTTTTTATTTCAGTTTTTGTTCGATTTTTATCAAACTATATCTGACCGTATCAACCAGGTACCATTGGAAGCACCTGGAACCTGTGCTTCGAATGAGTACAGATTTGCTCCCCTCCAGTGGATAGTAGTGGTACTACACCCAAAAATGACAAACCTTCCATATTGAATTTGGCTCATGAGATTTAAAGGAAAAATCTCTTCTTTTTTTAAACCAAATCTATCATTTTTATTTTTTTATTTTACCCCTTTTTCTCCCCAATTTCGTGGTATCCAATTGTTGTAGTAGCTACTATCTTGTCTCATCGCTACAACTCCCGTACGGGCTCGGGAGAGACGAAGGTTGAAAGTCATGCGTCCTCCGATACACAACCCAACCAAGCCGCACTGCTTCTTAACACAGTGCGCATCCAACCCGGAAGCCAGCCGCACCAATGCGCCGGAGGAAACACCGTGCACCTGGCCACCTTGGCTAGCGCACAGTGCGCCCAGCCCGCCACAGGAGTCGCTGGTGCGCGATGAGACAAGGACACCCCTACCGACCAAGCCCTCCCTAACCCGGGCAACGCTAGGCCAATTGTGCGTCGCCCCACGGATCTCCCGGTCGCGGCCGGATACGACAGAGCCTGGGCGCGAACTCAGGGACCCCGATGGCACAGCTGGCGCTGCAGTACAGGAGGCCCAAATCTATCTTTTTTTAACGTAAATGTAATGTTATAGAAGTGTCCTGACATTTTTTTAAATTATATTTCACTTGGTTTTGAGAAAGTTACCCCACCCTGTACTTGCTTCTCGTCTCCCAGCGTCTGTGGTTATAGAACCGTTACAATTACATTTTGTTGGACTCCAGCGATACTCTTCCGTGTGCTAGCATGCGCATGCTTTCTCGTTCCGATTATGGTCATGCAAGACATGAGGAAACACATGCATGCCTGCACACGGAAATGTACACGGACTACCGCACCACTTACAGCCACATATTTGGTACCAGTGTTTTCTTTTCAAACAAGGGATTGCAAATAACCAACTTTCATCATTATAGAACAATGCATCAGCCCCACAGACCTCCTACAAACAAGACAAATGCGAATGGACTGCTCAATATGCATTGTTTTGTGTAGGCCTATTTTTTTGTCAGTGTCTGACAGAGCGGGCCAACGCTGCAAGTGAAATTAATGGAAGTACTGTTAGTACCACAGAAATTGTTCAATTTGGTGATTTCGTAACCATTACTCATAACTTAATAATACGTTTCAACAGTATACTTCCACATTTCAAAATTCAAAAGGCACTCGCACATCTGAGCTATCTTTTTTGCAGGTGCAAGGTAAACATTTGAATAGAATGAAGAAGAAAAAGAAGAAACCCGTACACTGCTCTTCATAGTAACACTGCTCTTTATTAAGCTTTACGTATCGGCCTCATGGCCTTCGTCACACATTTTGTGAGTATTTTAAATTAGCACCATTATGTAGACATATCCACATCCGTTCCGCGCATCGAATGTGGTTGGAGTCGAGAGAAAACAAATAAATGCTACCAAATATAACAATGTGCTTTTCATAGATATTAAAATAGTGTGTACACAACACGTATTAACACGTCTGTAAAACCACAGTGGGGACATAGACCTACCAAGCAAGTGTTCATACATTATTGGGTACAGCGCAAGAAAAACACCAGAGTAATCTGAAATGGGGGCATAATTAATACTCACATTTACGACATAACGTATAAGCATTTCTGTCTGGAGGGTGAAAATACAGAAAGAAACATATTTTGCTCAGAGTATTATTTATATCACACCCTCTTGTCTGATATATTAACCTGCTCTATGCCACAAAATCTAAAGTTAGAAATGTCATGTTTCAGGTCATTAAAATATTTTGCGACTGGATAATCCCTGTCGTTTCTCCTGATTGAACGTTTATGTTCACAAATTATGTTTGAGAGAAAGAGAGGTTTTACCTACATAACTCAGCCCACATGGACATTTAATCGTGTAGATACCATGGGGGTGGATGTAGCAGGTAATAATGTCATTTATTTGGAACCGTTTTCCTGTATGTGGGTGGCAGAAATATTCACACTTCATCATATTGTTGCACTGTGCGTAACCTCTGCATTTATAGCTACCATTCCGAAGAGGGCGTAAAAGAGCCTGGCCGATTTTATTTTGCTGCTGGCAGTTGGCATGGAGCCACTTATCGCGTAAATTGCGACCTCTCCTATATACAATTAGTGGTGGATTCTTAAATTCACCCGGGAAAGCTGGGTCCGATGATAAAACATGCCCGTGTTTCTTGACCACATCTCCCACTTTTCGAGAGTTCAACGTAATATGTGGTGGTGAACATTACAGTCTTCTTTAGCTCTAGCGGGTCTTTTTTGTAGCAGCTCATCTAGTGTTCTCCCCCAATACCAAACTAAGAGCTTCATCCACACATTGTGAAGAGTAGCCTCTTCTTAGAAACTTATTACGCACCTCCCCTGCTTTTTCTAGATACCGGTAGTCCTCTGTGGAGTGGCATATCCGGCGCAGTCTGTTTGCCCTCGACTCCAATCACATTTGATGCGCGGAACGGATGTGGATGGGGCTATGTCTACATAAGGGTCCTAATTTTAATAAAAATCACGAAAGCTCTGACGAAGGCCGACACGTAAAGCTTATTAAAGAGCAGTGTGCAGGTTTCCTCTTTTTCCTCAACTTCAACATTTCAACATAATCAAATCACCCCTGCTTCGTCTAATACAGTGACAACTAAAAGCTATCAAAAACAATTTGCTACCATTAGAGAAACATGTTAACTCACCCTACTTGTAGAGAAACGCCAATGCTATCCTCCTCTCTTTCATTTTGACGAAACTGTCTCTCACTCTGTCATACAGTACAGCTTTTATTTGTTGATGTCCTTGGCTACCTAGCTAAAATCCTTCGTCGCTAGCCTACTTTTATTCATGGGCAACGTTAGCTAGTTAAAATTTCTCTTCTAGGCCTACATCTAGCTACACAATGAACTTCCAACCTCCCGGCCAGGGGCACAACAATGTATTAATTAATGTTTGGATCAGAATCGCTGTTCTAATTATTGGAGAATTTAGTAAAAACAGTCCAAATCCCTATCTCCTCCGTGGCTAATTTAGGAAAATGGCCAATTTTAGCTAGCTGGCTAGCTAGCCACCGGAAGACAACAAAACGAGATGTAACAATTCTACGTTTTTCTGCCAATAACATATGCTCTCAATTGGATTTGATGGGAGTGACGCCAAAATCCAAACACGCTTCCTTTCACACTTTTTTGTTGGTGCGCCAGGACCATTCAGATGCTCAACTTTAGCTCAACCTGATTGGCATATTTGTTATACTTTTTTGTCAAGGTAGCCCAGATGCTCGCTGGCTTCTCTCGCCTTCAACGTTACGGACGGCAACAATGTCATACTCGTTTGAACCAGACAGCATCAGACAGATGGCCTACACGTAGAGGCAGAGGGGCGCTGTTTCGCTCACTCGGATGCTTTCTCCTGTGAGATACATTCAACCTATTGCGAATTGAAGGAACATTATGAAACACTGGGACGAAATATACATTTTTGTAGTTTTTTTATCTTCATTTTTGGTTGCCCTTGGCATCCATGCATACAAGCCACTGATTGGCGCTGTATCCCAAGCATGTCTTCAACCCACATCCTTGATCTGTTAGTCCAAACACCCTTTTCCATTGAACAAGCAGCAAATGACATGGGCACGTAGCCTCCTGCTTCCTCCCTCAATAATCTTTAGTCTCTCATGTGATTTAATCAGCAGGCTTCTTTGGTCTGACTGAGGCACCATCCCACCCTTAGCAAAGTGGTCAAAATGGGATTATTCCCTTCCTTTGCTAACAAATATGTTACCTAAATAGCCTATCACATACAAGTGAACATTTACCCAGCAGTAATTACCTTACATAGTATTATTATTATTTTTAAGGGTGCAATCTACATTTTTGTATTTCTTTTTCATAATAATCTTCTCACTGACAGGCTGACAACAAAATACCAAGAGAGGGATCAGTGAACAGTCGACTATTTGGAGGGGCAAAGGAAGTGCAATCTTGTTATGACTCCCTCGGACAGTTATAACACTGTTATAAACTATGGAGCTGCACGTACTGAAAGTAACAGTAAAACAATGATTATACCGACTCGCCATATAATAAAATACTTTTGGATAGTATACTCAAGCCGTGTCTCTGTCGTGTAGGCTAAACGGTGCAATGAGCAATTCATCCGTTCTGGGAGGCTACTCTGTCGTACAGCTCCCGCTCAACTCTGCGTAATCCCCGGATGAAGCTGTCATGGCTGCCATTCCCTGAGCTGTCAAGCCTACAAAAACAAAGGTAAAAGCCAACCGAAGTCTCGAATTATGTCGTCGTTGTTAATCATATCGGAGTTTTACTCAGCGGTAAATACATTTTGGTTGAGCTACATTGATGATATTAACTTTTTTTGTCGTGCAATATTTCGGTGCACTTTGTCACAACCTAAGCTCTTCGTGTGTATTTAATTCAAATCAGTCAATTGGCAAATCCGCCAGCCGTTCGAAAGCTCACACTTCAGAGTGAATGTTTTACAGCGCAGTGGGGTGATGATGAGTGATGGTCGAAGCAAAAATCGGAATTGCTTTCAAACAACAAATTAAACGCGTTTGTTTGTTACATGTTAATGAACCTTCTCAGTGTGTTTGTTTTGGTCAAGTCAAATAGCACAATAGAAATGGCTGACAGCTGTGACCTGATGCAAAGTTGACATTCTGTAATACATTCTTTTGCGGCCAGCAACCAATTTAGCGTATAATATTTTCTTCTACGGAGACCTATTGGGATATAATTTGAACAGGTGTGCTTTAGCATAGAATCTTTTCTTCGACTGAGATCCATTACAAATGCATTTTTTTGCCAGATTTGGTGGACTATGGCAAGTCCTTTGGTCAGTTACATTGAGAAATGTACATGGCACATCATTTGAGTAAAATATTATGGAGTAATACATTTCCACTATAGTAAAATAGTCTGAAATGTAATTGCATTGAATCTGCAACAGGTGGATAAGGTTGACCCATGCTGTTGGTTATGTTGTGAGAACATGCACTACTCAGGCAATACACCAAGCAGGTAGGCTGCAGAGTAGTTTTGCATTTTGAATATTGTAGGCTACAAGCCTTATAGTGAAGACTACTGCACTACAAGAGTTTGCACTAATGTGCACTTATTGACTGTGGTAATAAAACACAGCATCATTCTTGTATAAATGATTGCAGATCAGGATCATTTTATCCCCATTTCAAAAATACATCCTAATATGGTATTTTCTCAAGGTCTGATCTCTGTAGACTAGATTCCGAGGGGACATTTGCATATATTTGATGGTTGCCGGTTTATAGACCAGGAAATTGTTAAATTGGTGAAAATGTTTTGTGCTGGGCTATTTACGTATCTTCTCTCAAAAATATAAAACCAAGTTAAATCAATATGGTTGACTGTTTATGTTTTTTTACAATGAGGTCAGAAGTTCATTGTCTATAATGAATGTCTGGCTTGCAATCAATTGTTGATTGTTTCTTTTAACTCTGTTACAGAGGCCTGAATTGATATGGATCCAGCACGCGCTGAATTAGATGTCCCTGCTGGAGGTAATATAAAAGTTGTCGAGGATGACAGAAACTGGAACAAACGACTCCGTCTCAGGAAAGCTGCCGTTCAGCCCCCAGCCATGCAAAGTAAAGATAAGCATGGGCCAAAGAAGATAACAGAGGACATGGAGAAAAGCACAGAGCAGACGTATTTGAAGAAGACGCCCCTTAAAGTTCAAGAGGGTCAACATGTGACAAAGGTTTCTGGAAATATACTTGGGTTTAGATGCTCTGAATGCAAGGACAGCACAGTATTCAGCCCTAATGACTTACTGAGGCACTTTCAGGAGACTCACCCAGGAAGCCAACCAATTTTTCCCTGTGACATGTGCAGTTTTATTACACATGAATTCTCCCGCCTTAAAGTCCACCAATTAGGCCACAGAGACACTTTTGTCAGCTGCAACATATGCAATGACAATGTCCAGCACACCCTCTTGCAGCTCACCACTCATTTAAACATGCACCACAGCTTGAACGGCCACTACTGTTGTGAGAAGTGCAAGTTCTCCACAAGAGATGTCGGAGCATTTTTGGAGCACCTGTATCTACATAACTTTGCGCCGCAAGCAGGTTCTGCTGACCAGGATTTGATGAGACATCTCATGGCCAAAACAGCACAATTCCGCTTCAGTTGCCAATTCTGTGACTATAAATCTCATCGAAAATATATCATCACAAGGCACATGGCCACCATTCATGGTGAAGAGAAGAGCCAGAAAAACAAGCCGAAAATGAAAGATGTTGGTCCTAAAACAGTAGATAACTCATCTCCAAGACTGAAGCACACAGTGACGAGTACAGCGAGGGAAAATAACTGGATGTCACAAGGCTGTCTTTCTCTGCCGGGGGAAGGATTCCTGGATAAATATTGCAGACTGTCAAATCCAGAGAGGGCTTTGGAGGAGACGAAGCAATTTTTAGAGAAGTCTGTGGCTGCTGAAACAGGTGGGCAGACATGGAACGAAGCTCTTAAGACTGTACTTTCAAATGTGCCCCAAGCCATCACTTCCTTTTCAAACTCAGAAAACTGCATGATATCCAATCCTGGATTCACAAACACAGACAAAGACCTCACTGTCCTCATGCTCAAAAACAAGATTTCAGTTCCTCCGGATGTCACTACTGAAGCCATTGGTTTCAAAATGGTGGAAGGCAAAAAACATTTGGTTCTCAAGGTTACACCAGCAGCAAAGCAAGAGACCTCTGACACAACAAAGACGTCATTGTGTGTCACTGAGCAGGAATCAGAGAAGATTGCTTGTCAAACTAGTGCTGGGGACTCCAATGCAAACGGATGCCAATCAAATTCAACTATCCCCCCAAAGACCAGGCCAACCAGTTGTCCAGAGTCATTCTCGACACAAAATGATATTGACACTATTTCAACCCTAAAGTTAGTGGAATATGATCAAACTCAAGAAAATAGAGAAAACCGGGAAACAATGGTTGGCCAGGAACACCAGAGACATGACACAGAACCCAAAGATGTGAATCACTGTGAAGATACAGCAGAGGACATGAAAGTGCCGAAGTTGACAGTGGAGAAAAGTGAGAAAAAGCTCAAATCCTTTCCTGAACCTCTGTGCTCTTCCAAGACTATGGGGGACAAAAAAAGGTGGAGAACGAAAGTGGTCAGCCCTAAAACTGTAGAGAAGAAATCATCACCAGCATTAAAGCTCCTCCTGAAGAAGAACCCAGTTAAGGAAATGCAGTGGATGTCACAAGGTCCTCTTCCCCTGTTAGGAGGAGGTTTGCTGAACAATTCCCACAGACTAGAGCACCCACAGAAAACTTTGGAGGAGACGCAGCAATTTCTTAAAAGAGCACTGTCAACGGAAAATGGCAAAAAGAAACATACCAAGTCCAAAGTGGTCACACGGTCGTCAAAGTCAGAGGGAGGCTTTATTCCAAACCTTGGACATTTCAGCCCCAGAGTTAACAACCTTGGTGCCCTCATGGTAAAAAATAAGATTTTAGTTCCTCCCAATTGCACTACAGAGGCCATGGGTTTCAAAATGGTGGATGGCAAAAAGCATTTGGTTCTTAAGGTTACACCATCAGACAAAACAGAGACATCCTTGCATTCCGTTGAGACAAAGGAAGACAACACTCTATCTGAAAGTTGCACTATGAGCCAGAACAGTTTAGTTGTTGTCGAGAAAAGTCAGCCAAGTTCTAAAATCCCTCCAAGCACCATAACAAAGAGTAACCTAGAATATCATTTTGAAAATGTGGAGCTTCCAAACACTAATGTCAGTTCTGAAAACAGAGAAGGAATTAACAATGGCGTGGATTCTCATGTCCTAGGTGGCCAACATTGTCCAAGGGTAGGCCTACCTCATGTATCTAATGGAGCCAAATCAGATGCAAATGATTTGGACCAGATAACGGAAGATAAGCCTGACCTGGAAGGCGTTGGAACTACAGAAGCTCAGGTCCTCATGGTGTCTCCCTCCCCTATACTCAAATACCTTACTTCCCCACAAGGTAATCAACACTATCTTGCTGAAGTTAATTAAATCTGATTTGTTAATTGTATTTCCCTTATTGTCTTCTGATTACCTGCCTTGCATGATTCTGTCCATGCCACTCTATGTTGTATGGATAGACATTATTGTAGCAGTTGACTTTCCTTTTTACTGAACTAATTGGGATTTGTTCTCTTTTTGAATATTTCAACAGGTATAACAAACTGGTCAGAGATTCCAGTCCACACTCCAGATGTTTATTCTCAGGACTTCCCTCCCAATACCACACTAAGAGATGGAGGAAAACAGGAGGTCTTTGACAGGATTTGCCTCTCACCACAGCAAAACAAACAGACAGTCAGAGGAAAGAGGCAGAGCGAACTGTCCACAGAGGACTCCCTTGAGCCCCTCTCAAAAGCCAATAAACCCTCCAGCAAAGTTGTGGAAGAAAAAGAGGCTTCACCAGCAGCGGCGCATCACTGGGAGCCAGGCCCTAGAGATGTGGAGAGGACCCTGAAGCTATTGCCATTAAGTCCCACTCAACTCATTACACGTCCAAGGGGAGACCAGCCTGTTGTAGTGCTAAATCACCCAGACACAGACATTCCCGAGGTTACAAATATCATGGAAACAGTCCACAGGTACAAAGGGGAGGTCCAAAAAGTTTTGTTGTCTCGAAAAACATTGAAGGCCTTTGCAGGCATGGGTTGTAATATGTTTAGGGCAAATGCCCCAACGAATGCCTCCATCTCTCATCAACGTATGTGGCCTGAGAACAGAGTGAAAGAGAGATTCATCTTGAAATTGAAGCTGAGAAAGATGAGCAGAAAGAAGTACAAAGTGGTGAATGCAATCTCTCACAGCACTGAGCCTCCATTACGATTTAGCTGCTGGTTTTGTGGCCGAGTCTTCAGTGATCAGGAGGTCTGGATTGGACATGGCCAGCGCCATCTGATGGAATCTACTAAAGAGTGGGATAAGCTGAAATGTGAAAAGTCATAATGCAATCTACACTGGATTCAAAGTTGAGAAAGGTGCTCCTGCACAAAAGCAATGGACAGAAAATATTAAATTAATTTCACTGTCTTATTAGAGAATAATGTTGATAAGGATGACAAAATAATAGTGTACAAAATCTATGTAACAACATGAGTTCTTTGAAAATACAGGGCTCTAACACTCAGGTAAAATTTGCATTATTATTATTTTTTTAATGTTTTTTTCTTCATTTGCTCATATCTAAGTATTTAATTTGAAACCCACTTATGTTTCAGTGCTACCATCGTTTTAGATAGGATGCAATCTATTTGTTGTTTCAGATATGTCTAACCAACATGCAATGCTATACAAGTTGATGTAAGTACATTGTCATAGGGACTCTTTCACAGAACACTGTAATAAGGACACGAATGAGCCATACTCCTAAAGCTCTAAACATGAACATTTAACATTATACGGGTATGTATAGTGTGTCATATGATTATATCACACACACACACACACACACACACACACACACACACACACACACACACACACACACACACACACACACACACACACACACACACACACACACACACACACACACACACACACACACACACACACACACACAATCCCTGTTAAGGCCCATAGAAAATAGGGAATGTTTTTGTTTGAATGCATACAGTACAAAATGTACCAAAAATATGAATGGTTTCGAATATAGTAGTATCCATATGTGGGGCACATTTTGTTAAGTTAGTCCTGCACTAGTAGCAGGAGTAGTCCAACGTATTCACCTTTTTATAATTTAACAAAATCCATAGTATGTTATAGGATGACTGATGGCATGCCTGCAATATAGCCTAACAATGCTGGTTTTACATGCAAAATATTGTTTTTCTGAAAGAAATTCCTATTGTGACTTGAAATTATTGTTTTTTTTAATAGGATTATGAACAGACAGTGACTATTTCTTCCCATTATCTCACTTTATGAAGCTTATGACAATATTGATATGCATGTTACTGTATGTTTCCTTATGTTCTGAAAGTGTCCATGGAAAGGGATACTTTTAGTTAGTCAGCACAGGACCATTGGTCAAATGGACCCAAATCATAAATACACATAGCACATCTTTCTGACCATACCCTTTCTGCTTGCACACGTCAGCATTAGTCATCCACCATCTATTTCTGCATTTAAACAGATAATTGTCAAAGTGTCTCTCTACATCACAATCACAGTGCATCATTGTAATGGCGCGTATGTTCAGCAGCCCCTCTAGGCATCTCTTTCTCTCTCTCTCTCTCTCTCTCTCTCTCTGGCATGGATGAATTATAGGACGTACCTGGTTTGGAATAGTAGTCAGGGAAAGAGGTACAATTTTGACTTAAGAAATATTTGTTTTTCTCCAAGTGCCTGACCTTTACACAATTAATATGTATTTATCTTGATACACATCTGGTAGCATTATGTGTTGTACAGATCAATAAATACAAATAGTTTGACAATATATGTGTGATTATTGAATATGTATGTAAGTTGGGTAACACAATTAAGAAAGGAAAGGTATATCAATCATTTTGAGTTAATGAACACAACTCAAGAATATAGTATAAAACTCAATGCTGCAGATATTGTTTTGTTCTATTGGTGTTGCTTTCCAGCATCATACACCATTCACACTTACTGTAGTTACTTTCTATTTATAATATTTCTACAATATTTTATTCTTTAAGAATACATCATGGCACTATTCGAGGGGCTATGTTTGGTTGGTAGAAGAGACCCCATAGAATGCAAAATGGTCAACACACGTTTGAAAATGTACACACATGAACTATTTTACTGAATTGGCACAGTACCAGTCCCGGAAACATGACCCTAGGCAACAGCATTGACTAGGGTCTGGTAATCATGACGGACTGACTTAGTACATTTCGAAAAAGAGGGAAAAAAAATGTTCCGGGAGGGTCCTCTTCAGACAGGCACCTCTCCCATCAAATCACGATTCAAAGTTTGCAGGCAAAACCTTTGCAGTGGTTTTAGTGAAGGTAGTTGATGCAATCTAGCCAATTACCAAATGCACTCATTAAAAATAACCTCTGTGATCTTCATCTTGATAGCTTCTATTTTGTGGCCGGGGGATATTGGCAGGGAGAGAAGGCGGTGATGTAGTTCCTCTATGTCCAACTGACGTTATATGACGTACAGACGTGTTAAGCTGGAGCATTGGTACATTGCGAAAAGCAACCCATCTGTCTAGAGCACATTACAGTAAGTCAATTTCATTCTGGTCTTGCTTGGATAGCCATGACTGGGTGAATGTGACTAGACTAATCCAACTTTCTCACAAACCCTGAACAGATGGTCAGTAATTTCAAACTGAGAGCAGCATCAAATTGCCTGATGACTTGCACACAGGTCTTACACTAGACGCACTGATTTGGAATGTGACTCCCAAGTCCGAACCTTAAATCCCTGATGATCCATAGGACTAGTTAGGATCTAGTGAGGCCTAAGGATTCACAGCATAGCACAGTTTGGTAGAGTCCTTGGAGTTACTCTGGCTGTCAATCAGTACCAAGGGGTTCCTCTGATGGTTCTCAATGATGTGGGAAACACTGGTGAAACGCTGAGGGAATACAATAAGAGGTGTCAGGCCTACAGGTTAGGAATCAGGCCATCTATATTTCATGGATATCAGAAAATGGTTTTGTAGCCCCTCAAGATGAGATGTTGTCTACCTCCTCTCCTTTCTTCTCCTTCCCGAGTGCGTATCGCTGCGATGCTTGGATGTAGCGCACTGGGATGTTGTAGACTCTACTGTTGTAAAACACCACTAAAGTGTATGGCTGCTGTGTGTCCTGACCAGAGCTCTTCCTTATGAGGAAGGACCCATCCTGAAACAAAGGAGATGCACAGTACAGTCAGCAGGAGCAATCCAAGTCTCATTCTTATCCTAACACACGTGATTTAGTTTATTTAAAAAATGCAAGTTGATCTGAAGACTGTGATTATAATAAGAGTATGTTTAATTGTCTGTATTCATGTGAGTGAGACTCACCTTATTTGAGCGAGACTCACCTTATTTGAGCGAACCAAGGCATCCTCAGCTGTCTTACGGTCACAGGTGCTGGCATACCAGGGTTTCTTCAAGACATCTGTCCCCTACAACAACCATAAAAATACAGAAACAAGGAAGTGTGTTTAAAGTCAAGTCCATGTGGCCCTAATATGCTTTGCAGTTTTCGCAAACTTTAATAGTGTATTCATCCATGCATTGTGCATGCCATCACCAGTATTTTGAGCTACGTTGTGGTATGTTATAAATAAAATAGTGACATTTAGGTCAACTCTTTATCACCTCCTCAGCATCTGTTAACCCATTTTCATCTGTGGGTACAGTTCCTCTATCAGGTTCTGGGAATTAGAAAACAGTCAAAACAAAAAGTTAAAAAAATACAAATTTAGTGTTGTATAGACAGACACAGCAGAATCAATTCACAGAATAAATGTTTGCTGTGTTGTGTCACTGTCAGGGTCGAGGTTATGGTCATCTGCCTGTGGCCGTTTGCATATAATTTATAATCAACATGACTCTCTCAGACCTGTACTTACTGTGAGAGGTAAACATCTGTGGCAGAGGAATCCTGCAGTAGAGAAAAGAAGAACATTCCGGAATAATTTATATTGGCCTTGACGCATGTCGGTTTGTGCTGTCTTGCTAACTCTGCAAGACAGTACACACAGATCTGGGGCCAGGTTATAAAGAGATATCTGCTCGGCGCAAAATAGAGAGATTTCTTATGAAGTCATGATGTTTCTTACTTGGCACACTTGTATTCAGAGGGCTGGGGTGTGGCCGTGAGTTTCTGGTTAATGTGCCTCGTGGCCAGTGCTGTGCCTGTGGAAGATATAGCAGATATAGCAAGAGAGTGTGTTACAGTTGTCTACTAATTATGCAAGTGGATGACTGCATAAACACTTTCTGGATTTAACAATTTAACAATTTACGGCAATACAGTTCATTGAATTGTGTGTTTTATTACTGTAATGCATTTCATAGGCATAAAAGGTTATGCAATCAAAACAGTTTAGGAATAGGTAACTACCTTCATTTCCCCCGGATGCAATATCTGGCCTCTGAAAAAAGACAAACATGATCACCCTGCACCATATCCCATAGAATGTAAAATTTCACACTTTGTTTTTTTCCCAAAATATATTTTTGAGTTTCCCCTACCGGTCTAAAATAAGGCTTCAATGGCTTCCTAAAATAGAGAGGATTATGTGAGTTATGTCATCCCTGAAACCAGACTTTTCCGGTGCTCTTCTAAGTGAACGAGCAGCCAGCAATGAACAGAAAATATGATATATAATTTTAGTGAGTGACACGTACGTCTCTCTGGGCATTGGTTTGGGAAGTGCAGGCAGGGGCTTTTGCCCGGACGCTGTACTGCCAGCTAGGAGAACAGAGATGACATACAGTAAATTCACACATATAAAGTAAGTTCTGTTAAGTAACACAATGTTAAGTTATTTTATGCTCTTTTACAATCTTTTAACTTCCATTCATTGTAATGTATGTTGTGTTGTGTCTCATGTACAGTGCCTTCAGAAAGTATTCACACCCCTTGACTTTTTCCACATTTAGTTGTGTTACAAGGTGGGATTAAAATGGATTAATATGTCATTTTTTTGTTGTCAAAGATCTACACAAAATACTCTGTAATGTCAAAATGGAAAAAAAATGTTTAAAACAAAATATGAAAAATACACCCAAATATAACTTGATTACATAAGTTTTCAACCCCCTGAGTCAATACATGCTGGAATCACCTTTGGCAGCGATTACATCAGTCTTTCTGGGTAAGTCTATAAGAGTTTTGCACACCTGGATTGTACAGTATTTGCACATTATTATTTTCAAGCGTTGTCAAGTTGGTTGTTGATCATTGCTAGACAGCTATTTTCAAGTCTTGCCATAGATTTTCAAGCCGATTTGTTTAAAATTCACTGCTCGACTGAGGGACCTTACATATAATTGTATGTGCGAGGGACAGAGAAGAGGTTGTGATTCTAAAATCAGGTTAAACACTGTTACGCACACAGAGTGAGTCCATGCAACTGACTAATGTTCCATTTTTGTTTTGCATCTGGCAATCCACTAGATGGCATTATTAGCCAATTGAAGTAACTACCAACATAGTACATCAAATATTTTGGAGGATATGGAACAATGCTCTTCCTTAATAGTTGCCTGTTTTCTTTTAGAATGTATTATTGCCACATTAATGTTCGAATGTTTAGTAATTTGGCTGATGGTGGTAATATGGATGAATACATACTTAATTCTGGATTGCAGGCTTCATATTCAGCATCATCTATGGGCTCCTGGACCTGGATGACAATAACAAAAAAAACGGTTAACGATTCCAAAGCTGATAATATCCAATCTTTACTGTTCTATTACTATCTCATCAAAGAAAATATTTGGGGTCAGGTACAATGTCCAGAGTCTCTTTGGTACAGTAGAACTTACTGGGATTGGATGACAACTCTTCATGTGCATTCTGGAGAGAGAAGAGAACATATGAATTATTCATGTCAGTGTGGCAACGAAACAGAAGAAAATGACCTCATGTTTATTAAATAGTTTATCGTTCAATTGCAGTCATGCATAAAATCCATGTTTCCTGGTCTCCAGAAGAAGTTGTAGTCATTGTTAGCACCTTGGGCTGGCTCTAGGGGGCAAACTCTGTCTAGGGACTCTGAGGAGTGTGGAAGGTCTGTAAAAAAAAAATATATATATATTGTTTTAAAGCTGTCATTTGTGTGTCTTTTTCCAATAAATAGATATTTAGATACTGTATTTCTGTCAGGGGAAATGTTGATCCCATTTGACCCGGTCTGAAAAGTGCTTCCGTCCCTGAACCAGAACTGACCTGCTCACTGGGGGAGGAGAGTTTTCCTTTAGATGAAAGAGAACATGGGACACATCAAGCATAGTCCTACAGTCATTAACTATACTATTAATTGTAATGTATTAGCCATTGGTTATCAAACCTACCTCCATGTCAGGGACTTCATACACATCTGAAAAACAAAACAAAAAGACTAAGCCTCAAAATATCTAACTCAGTCGGGCACATTAAGCGCAATAAATGAAATTCAATCAATCCCCACAAACAATTCCATATATTCAGTGCCCTGCTGAGATGCAGACACATACCTGGGCTATTTGAGCGCTCTCGCACAGTCTTGGACATTGAAGGACTGCTCGTTATTGGTTTGCCTCTTCCATGCATCAGACGGTCTGAAGGGAGGTTTACATGTGGATTGTATGTTGACATTAAGGTGTCTTGGTAACGTTTGTCTGACGATGATTGGCAACAGATAAAAATGTGCAATGGTTTCATGACACCTGTATGTTGAAGATAAGATCATTTAGGAACATAGTGTACATAGTGTCTGATTCATTTATTGGGACAGCTTACTAGCAGGTGATTCCTCTGTGGGGTTTATATAGTCGTCTTCATCGTCACTTTCTGGGTTGACGTAGTCTTCCTAAAGACAACGATCATACAACGTGCCGTGAAAAAGTACGAGGCAAATAATGTGTCAATATGCTGTCATAAAAACAGAAAACAATGCTTGTTTTGCCTAACAACTTCACATTACTTCATCATAGTCCTGCTGGTTGGGTTTAGGGGGCAGTGATGGTGACGGTGATGGTTTGGTGGTCTTTGGAGGCCAGACGGGCTTTCTGGGGGAGGGGCTTCCCGGCCTGCTGCGGCAGCTGTCTGGAAAAGAGAAGCAAAAGCAGAAACAGGACATCGGGATTTGCATAACGCTACAACACGTGGTCATTGCGGCGCTCTGTGTCCGTCACGGTCCACTGACTGCCCACTGGGCACATTCTGGTTGAATCGACGCTGTTTCCACGTCATTTCAAGCGGTCACTCAGAAATATTATCAGCCGTTTCCTTCATGCATGCAAGCATGCCAAATATGTGATTTATATACATTAGTCCTCCTAACATGAGCTAAACATAGCTTCTACATTAAATAGATACATGTAGATAGAGGATAGAGTAGTCTTGAATAGCCAGGCATGGTATTCTTTCATTTGTTACCTAGAAGCTTGGCATGCATGGCTGCATGATGGGTAGTTTTGTGTGTGTGTATGTGTTAGAGAGAGACTAAGGAAAGGGAAAGGGGGATACCTAGTCAGTTGTACAACTGAATGCATTCAACTGAAATGTGTCTTCCACATTTAAAGTAGTAGTTTTGTGTGGTTGTGCGTGTGGGTGAGTGCATGCGTGTGTGTGCATGTGTGTGTGTGTGGCAGAGTGGACGAGAGCTCACCTATGTATTCCCCCCTGGGAAAGGAGGCAGACGAAGTGGAGGGGAAGACTCTCTGACAGGGAGGAGGCTCATAGCTGTCATCCTTCTCCTCTTGAGGGAACTCATAAGTGTCACTGTCCTGCAACATCATGATATCGTTAAGATGCTCAGTCCCACAGCTTTGGTTGATGTAAAGTGTGAACACTGTACAGCTGCTGACATGAGTCAAACGTTTGTGGGAGCACTGTCAGATGCAAGTTTATATTAGAAGCATTTCTCTAACATGTTAGTGTTTTAGAATCAATATAGCATGTGGATTGAACTCACAAACTCTTTTTCAGACCACTGTTCTTCTTCCACGTCATTACCTGTAAAGATAAATATTAAATGAGGGCCCCACAGTATGAGATGCAAAGTCATTGGAAATTACAGCATTGGGAAGACATGCATCATAGCTTTTGAAATCATTTTCTGAACATATTGCTGCAAAAATATTGCTGACCATTGTCCCCAAAAACAAACTATTGTCACTATTATATACACTAGTTCAAGGGCCACATTGTGAGACATGTAGATAGGTCTTACCTTGATAGTCTTTTACAGGTAGTTTTGGAGATGACTTGTTTTGAAATCTACAGTACAGACAGACCAGTTAGGAGTAAAAGCCAAATTTTTAGAAACAAGAATGGACTTAACTATTTTTAGACATTCAACTTTGGGCCTGAAGAGTGATTGTACACATTAACGTTACCCCTCCCAATTCTGTGTAGTATCACCATTCTGAAACCTATGTCATTTCTTCATGATCTATTACTGAATTCTTGAATTCTACAGCATGTTTACGTATACAGTGGTGTGCCAGCGGCTCCGTTTCAAGGAGGGAGAGAGAGAGAGAGTAAAGCCACCTGTCTGTACATGTTTCTCTGTTTGTCTATTTTCAGATTGAAGAAAGAGGAATAGTCACCTATCACCAAGGTTACTGTAGTAAACTAAAACTGAAACTAAAACCAATCATGAAAAAACTATTTAGTAAACTGAAATAAAATAATGAACAAACCTGTAAAAAAAAACTGTACTGAAACTATTATCTTGCGGGTTAATGTAGCCAGGCGAATGCGATATTTCGATCAGGCATAGCTTGTGCATTAGTATCACTAGCTATCACTAGTTAACCTGCAAAATAATCTTCTTGGTAGCTAATTTGATTCTTCTTACAAAATTTGAAAAGCTTTGGATTGGGTTAAACATGGGCAAGATATGTTTACACCAAACCTTTTGTCTCGGGGCTATTCCCTTTAAATCTAAGCCACATTGAAATTTACTTTAGAATTTCCACCTAACCTAAAATATATGACATATATTTTGATACAATTAAAACGAGCAAATCAGCTCTCAAAACTAACTGAAACTAAACTCAATTCCAAGTCAAAACCCCAAAACTAAACAAAATAAAAAACTAGTTAAAAACTTGAATAACCTTGTTTATCACCACAAGAAAACGTTGAAGAAATTATACCATGTGGGTGCACTGCACTCTCAGCTGAACTGAGCTGAACCGAGCTGTATTTCCAATGCCATACATACCGTAGTTCTGTTCTTGTTCCCACATATAGAGATGCTGGAATCTCATTCCCCTCATATACTGCATTTCAGATAAACGCCTCTACCTCGTCAGTGTAGTGTATAACTCAATATAATGAACTAGGGGCACAACTGGTGTCCTTGCGAACTTGTGGGTGACAGAGAGTAGTGTTAAGCAATGCTCTCTGTTTATGGAGTGTCAAACATTTATTTTTGATCATCTGACCTTCTCAGCCTGTTTAGGATGCTGCCATCATTCTTCTTGATATCCTGGACCATCTTCTGAAGCTGGCTGGAAGACGTGTTTGAAGCTTCTCATTAAAGGTATCATATTCCCCCCAAAATCATGCAGTGTTCATAAACGTAATACGGTACATAACTGTTAATACCATTTGGAGACAATAGCACATGCTAGACAAAATGTTACAGCACACACATACGGTGCATTCGGAAAGTATTCAGACCCCTTCCCTTTTTCCACATTTTGTTACGTTACAGCCTTATTCTGAAATGGATTAAATACATTTCTTCCCTCATTAATCTACACAAAATACCCCATAATGACAACGCGAAAACAGGTTTTTAGATATGTTTGCAAATGTATTAAACTTAAAAAACAGAAATACCTTATTTACACAATTATTCAGACCCTTTACAATTATTCAGACCCTAGACTTGAAATTGAGCTCTGGTGCATCTTGTTTCCATTGATCATCCTTGAGATGTTTCTACAACTTATTGGAGTCCACCTGTGGTAAATTCAATTGATTGGACATGGTTTGGAAAGGCACACACCTGTCTACATAAGGTCCCACAATTGGCAGTGCATGTCAGAGCAAAAACGAAGCCATGAGGTCAAAGGAATTGTCCGTAGAGCTCCGAGACAGGATTGTGTCGAGGCACAGACCTGGGGAAGGGTACCAAAAAATGTCTGCAGCATTGGAGGTCCCCAAGAACAGAGTGGCCTCCATCATTCTTGTGGCTTACCCTCAAGTTGTCATGCAGGTGAAAGAGGACCCAAAAGCGACTTGGCGAAAACAGAGTCTTTAATCCAGTAAAGTAAATACAAACAAAAAACACAACTTTCACTCGAAATGACGAGGACAAACTGGAGACTCGATCTTGAACAGCAGGTGAACAGCAGGTTGCCTCGGGAAGGCACTTGAACCAGACAGACTCAGACACCTGCTCACCACGCAGCATCTGAGGAAAACACGACACGACAGGGCGATACACAAACACAGCACGGTGAATTCTAGACAAGGAACCGACAGGACAGGAACGGAACACAAAGGAAGAAATAGGGACTCTAATCAGGGGAAAGGATCGGGAACAGGTGTGGGAAGACTAAATGATTGATTAGGGGAATAGGAACAGCTGGGAGCAGGAACGGAACGATAGAGAGAAGAGAGAGCGAGAGAGTGAGAGAGGGAGGGGGAGAGAGAGGGATAGAAAGAGGGAAAGAACCTAATAAGACCAGCAGAGGGAAACGAATAGAATGGGAAGCACAGGGACAAGACAAGATAATAAATGACAAAACATGACAGTACCCCCCACTTACCGAGCGCCTCCTGGCGCACTCGAGGAGGAATCCTGGCGGCAACGGAGGAAATCATCAATGAGTGAACGGTCCAGCACGTCCCGAGACGGAACCCAACTCCTCTCCTCAGGACCGTAACCCTCCCAATCCACTAAGTATTGGTGACCCCGTCCCCGAGAACGCATGTCCATGATCTTATGTACCTTGTAAATAGGTGCGCTCTCGACAAGGACGGGAGGGGGGAGGGAAGACGAACGGGGTGCGAAGAAAGGGCTTGACACAGGAGACATGGAAGACAGGATGGACGCGACGAAGATGTCGCGGAAGAAGCAGTCGCACAGCGACAGGATTGACGACCTGGGAGACACGGAACGGACCAATGAACCGCGGAGTCAACTTACGAGAAGCTGTCGTAAGAGGAAGGTTGCGAGTGGAAAGCCACACTCTCTGGCCGCAACAATACCTTGGACTCTTAATCCTGCGTTTATTGGCGGCTCTCACAGTCTGTGCCCTGTAACGGCAAAGTGCAGACCTCACCCTCCTCCAGGTGCGCTCACAACGTTGGACAAACGCTTGAGCGGAGGGAACGCTGGACTCGGCAAGCTGGGATGAGAACAGAGGAGGCTGGTAACCCAGACTACTCTGAAACGGAGATAACCCGGTAGCAGACGAAGGAAGCGAATTGTGAGCGTATTCTGCCCAGGGGAGCTGTTCTGCCCAAGACGCAGGGTTTCTGAAAGAAAGGCTGCGTAGTATGCGACCAATCGTCTGATTGGCCCTCTCTGCTTGACCGTTAGACTGGGGATGAAACCCGGAAGAGAGACTGACGGACGCACCAATCAAACGACAGAACTCCCTCCAAAACTGTGACGTGAATTGCGGGCCTCTGTCTGAAACGGCGTCTAACGGGAGGCCATGAATTCTGAATACATTCTCGATAATGATTTGTGCCGTCTCCTTAGCGGAAGGAAGTTTAGCGAGGGGAATGAAATGTGCCGCCTTAGAGAACCTATCGACAACCGTAAGAATCACAGTCTTCCCCGCAGACAAAGGCAGACCGGTAATGAAGTCTAGGGCGATGTGAGACCATGGTCGAGAAGGAATGGGGAGCGGTCTGAGACGACCGGCAGGAGGAGAGTTACCCGACTTAGTCTGCGCGCAGTCCGAACAAGCAGCCACGAAACGGCGCGTGTCACGCTCCTGAGTCGGCCACCAAAAGCGCTGGCGAATAGACGCAAGAGTGCCTCGAACACCGGGATGACCAGCTAACTTGGCAGAGTGAGCCCACTGAAGAACAGCCAGACGAGTGGAAACAGGAACGAAAAGGAGGTTACTAGGACAAGCGCGGCGACGCAGTGTGCGTGAGTGCTTGCTTAACCTGTCTTTCAATTCCCCAGACTGTTAACCCGACAACACGCCCATAAGGAAGAATCCCCTCGGGATCAGTAGAAGCCACAGAAGAACTAAACAGACGGGATAAGGCATCAGGCTTGGTGTTCTTGCTACCCGGACGGTAAGAAATCACAAACTCGAAACGAGCGAAAAACAACGCCCAACGAACTTGACGGGCATTAAGTCGTTTGGCAGAACGGATGTACTCAAGGTTCTTATGGTCTGTCCAAACGACAAAAGGAACGGTCGCCCCCTCCAACCACTGTCGCCATTCGCCTAGGGCTAAGCGGATGGCGAGCAGTTCACGGTTACCCACATCATAGTTGCGCTCAGATGGCGACAGGCGATGAGAAAAATAAGCGCAAGGATGAACCTTATCGTCAGACTGGAAGCGCTGGGATAGAATGGCTCCCACGCCTACCTCTGAAGCGTCAACCTCGACAATGAATTGTCTAGTGACGTCAGGAGTAACGAGGATAGGAGCGGACGTAAAACGTTCTTTTAGAAGATCAAAAGCTCCCTGGGCGGAACCGGACCACTTAAAACACGTCTTGACAGAAGTAAGAGCTGTGAGAGGGGCAGCAACTTGACCGAAATTACGAATGAAACGCCGATAGAAATTAGCGAAACCTAAAAAGCGCTGCAACTCGACACGTGACCTTGGAACGGGCCAATCACTGACAGCTTGGACCTTAGCGGAATCCATCTGAATGCCTTCAGCGGAAATAACGGAACCGAGAAAAGTAACGGAGGAGACATGAAAAGAGCACTTCTCAGACTTTACGTAGAGACAATTCTCTAAAAGGCGCTGTAGAACACGTCGAACGTGCTGAACATGAATCTCGAGTGACGGAGAAAAAATCAGGATATCGTCAAGATAGACAAAAACAAAGATGTTCAGCATGTCTCTCAGAACATCATTAACTAATGCCTGAAAAACAGCTGGCGCATTGGCGAGACCAAACGGCAGAACCCGGTACTCAAAATGCCCTAACGGAGTGTTAAACGCCGTTTTCCACTCGTCCCCCTCTCTGATGCGCACGAGATGGTAAGCGTTACGAAGGTCCAACTTAGTAAAGCACCTGGCTCCCTGCAGAATCTCGAAGGCTGATGACATAAGGGGAAGCGGATAACGATTCTTAACCGTTATGTCATTCAGCCCTCGATAATCCACGCAGGGGCGCAGAGTACCGTCCTTCTTCTTAACAAAAAAGAACCCCGCCCCGGCCGGAGAGGAAGAAGGCACTATGGTACCGGCGTCAAGAGACACAGACAAATAATCCTCGAGAGCCTTACGTTCGGGAGCCGACAGAGAGTATAGTCTACCCCGAGGAGGAGTGGTCCCCGGAAGGAGATCAATACTACAATCATACGACCGGTGAGGAGGAAGGGAGTTGGCTCGGGACCGACTGAAGACCGTGCGCAGATCATGATATTCCTCCGGCACTCCTGTCAAATCGCCAGGTTCCTCCTGAGAAGTAGGGACAGAAGAAACGGGAGGGATGGCAGACATTAAACACTTCACATGACAAGAAACGTTCCAGGATAGAATAGAATTACTAGACCAATTAATAGAAGGATTATGACATACTAGCCAGGGATGACCCAAAACAACAGGTGTAAACGGTGAACGAAAAATCAAAAAAGAAATAGTCTCACTGTGGTTACCAGATACTGTGAGGGTTAAAGGTAGTGTCTCAAATCTGATACTGGGAAGATGACTACCATCTAAGGCGAACATGGGCGTAGGCTTCTCTAACTCTCTGAAAGGAATGTCATGTTTCCGAACCCATGCTTCGTCCATGAAACAACCCTCAGCCCCAGAGTCTATCAAGGCACTACATGTAGCACCCGAACCGGTCCAGCGTAGATGGACCGACAAAGTAGTACAGGATTTTGATGGAGAGACTTGAGTAGTTGCGCTCACCTGTAGCCCTCCGCTTACAGATGAGCTCTGGCTTTTACTGGACATGAATTAACAAAATGTCCAGCAACTCCGCAATAGAGGCACAGGCGGTTGGTGATCCTCCGTTCCCTCTCCTTAGTCGAGATGCGAATCCCTCCCAGCTGCATGGGCTCAGACTCTGAGCCAGAGGAGGGAGTGGATGGTTGCGATGCGGAGCAGGGAAACACCGTTGATGCGAGCTCTCTTCCACGAGCCCGGTGACGAAGATCTACCCGTCGTTCTATGCGGATGGCGAGAGCAATCAAAGAGTCCACATCTGAAGGAACCTCCCGGGAGAGAATCTCATCCTTAACCACTGCGTGGAGTCCCTCCAGAAAACGAGCGAGCAGCGCCGGCTCGTTCCACTCACTAGAGGCAGCAAGAGTGCGAAACTCAATAGAATAATCCGTTATGGACCGTTCACCTTGGCATAAGGAAGCCAGGGCCCTAGAAGCCTCCCTACCAAAAACTGAACGGTCAAAAACCCGAATCATCTCCTCTTTAAAGTTCTGGAACTTGTTAGAGCAATCAGCCCTTGCCTCCCAGATAGCTGTGCCCCATTCTCGAGCCCGGCCAGTAAGGAGTGAAATGACGTAAGCAACCCGAGCTCTCTCTCTAGAGTATGTGTTGGGTTGGAGAGAGAACACAATCTCACACTGCGTGAGAAAGGAGCGGCACTCAGTGGGCTGCCCGGAGTAGCAAGGTGGGTTATTAACCCTAGGTTCTGGAGGCTCGGCAGGCCAGGAAGTAACAGGTGGCACGAGACGTAGACTCTGGAACTGTCCAGAGAGGTCGGAAACCTGAGCGGCCAGGTTCTCCACGGCATGGCGAGCAGCAGACAATTCCTGCTCGTGTCTGCCGAGCATGGCTCCTTGGATCTCGACGGCAGTGTAACGAGCGTCTGAAGTCGCTGGGTCCATTCCTTGGTCGGTTCCTTCTGTCATGCAGGTGAAAGAGGACCCAAAAGCGACTTGGCGAAAACAGAGTCTTTAATCCAGTAAAGTAAATACAAACAAAAAACACAACTTTCACTCGAAATGACGAGGACAAACTGGAGACTCGATCTTGAACAGCAGGTGAACAGCAGGTTGCCTCGGGAAGGCACTTGAACCAGACAGACTCAGACACCTGCTCACCACGCAGCATCTGAGGAAAACACGACACGACAGGGCGATACACAAACACAGCACGGTGAATTCTAGACAAGGAACCGACAGGACAGGAACGGAACACAAAGGAAGAAATAGGGACTCTAATCAGGGGAAAGGATCGGGAACAGGTGTGGGAAGACTAAATGATTGATTAGGGGAATAGGAACAGCTGGGAGCAGGAACGGAACGATAGAGAGAAGAGAGAGCGAGAGAGTGAGAGAGGGAGGGGGAGAGAGAGGGATAGAAAGAGGGAAAGAACCTAATAAGACCAGCAGAGGGAAACGAATAGAATGGGAAGCACAGGGACAAGACAAGATAATAAATGACAAAACATGACACAAGTGGCCTACCATCCATACAATGACGGGTAGGCCGCCATTTTAAATAATAATTTGTTCTTAACTGACTTGCCTAGTTAAATAAAGGTTAAATAAATAACAATAAAATTCTTAAATTGAATACGTTTGGAACCACCAAGACTCTTCCTAGTGCTGGCCACCCGGCCAAACTGAACAATCGGAGGAGAAGGGCCTTTGTCAGGGTGGTTAGCAAGAACCTGTCATTCTGACAGAGCTCCAGAAGGACAACCATCTCTGCAGCACTCCACCAATCAGGCCTTTATGGTAGAGTGGCCAGAAGGAAGGCACCCAAAAGGCACCTAAAGGACTATCAGACCATGATAAATAAGATTCTCTGGTCTGATGAAACCAAGATTGAACTCTTTGGCCTGAATGCCAAGCTTCACGTCTGGAGTAAACCTAGCACCATCCCTACGGGGGATCTTGGTGGTGGCAGCATCATGCTGTGAGGATGTTTTTCAGCGGCAGTGACTGAGAGACTAGTCAGGATCGAGGGAAAGATGGACGGAGCAAAGTACCTCAGGACCTCAGACTGGGGGCGAAGGTTCACCTTCCAACAGGACAACGACCTTAAGCACACAGCCAAGAAAACACAGGAGTGGCTTCTCTAAATGTCCTTGCGTGGCCCAGCCACGAACATATCTGGGAGACCTGAAAATAGCTGTGCAGCAACGCACCCCATCCAACCTGACAGAGGTTGAGAGGATCTGCAGAGAAAAATGGGAGAAACTCCAAGCTTGTAGAGTCATACGCAAGAAGTCCTGAGGCTGTAATTGCTGCCAAAGTTGCTTCAACAAAGGGTCTAAATAATTATGCAAATGGAATATTTCAGTTTTTCATTACATCCACTGGGGGTACATGACCTATCCACAGGGTGTACTTGAGAAGACTCATGAGACCATAGGCTTTCTGGTAAAATGCACTTGAAGGGGTACTTCAAGGGTATTCTGGGCAGAGCTGAATATACTTGGTGGTACAGTAACCGAAAAAGGTTGAGAACCACCGGAGCAGCTGATACAATAGTAGAGACCACTTATAGAATGTATCACTTCTTACCTTACACTAGATGGCAGCATGAAGCTATTTCTAAATCCCATTTTTTTGCTTTGTCGTTATAGGGTATTGTGTGAAGATTGAACAATTGCATGCATTTTAGTATAAGGCTGTAACGTAACAAAATGTGGGAAAAGTCAAGGGGTCTGATATGTGTATATGTGTGTGTATATATGGCATGGTCTAAATATATGGCACGGGCAAAAATCATAGTTGCAGTCTTTCCGAGTCAACATTCCATGTTGGCTAGCACTTGGAGGGGAAGATTCACACCCATACACACACAGACTCACTCAATCACCAAAGCCTGCATGCAAGTACAGATTGAGAGCACGAGGGAGACAGGTGTGAGACGTGTAATTACAGTAACATCCACATGAGTCAGTCGTCTCTTACCACATTCCCTCTCACTTTAGATGTTGTTTTATGTAACAGCCAGCCAGAGCCATCAGAAATAAACCGTTTTTTGCTTAAACACATTTTTTTTTTTTTTACTGTTTAACTTAATCTGGATGCAACATTTGGATGGAATAGTTGCTGTGGCCTACAATAAGGTACAGAGAAAAAATTGTCTGGTAAATGTATTATTGTGAGCATTGCAGAAAACAGATGTACAGTACAACTGGTTGGAACTTAGTGTACACAACTATATATTTACAGTAGGCTTTACTTGCCAGGTGCCACTGCGCCATCTATAGAAATAGGTCGTCATTGAATAATAGGCAGAATTTTAATTGTAAAAAAAAAGTTTGGTTTTGATTACAACGGTTAACAACATAACATATTTCCCAGTGTTACGAATACATTGACCAACATAATATTGCATACAAACATGGGTATCTCTTACCGAAGTTTTGCACTTGCAGGAGCTGTGATCTTGTTCAGTGTATCCATATCTTAATGAGTAAATTGACCCGAGAGGCCACCTGCTGCGTCTAGCCACTATCCAGCTCAATGTTTGCGTTGTGAATGAACTCACTGGCACTGGCTGCCTGCCTAAAATGTCATCATAGCTGTGGGAAAATAATAATACCTCTGCAAGAGCAAGCACTTCTCCTTTCCACTGCTTGAGTTTGGTCATGAAGACAATTCTGTTTTCAGTGTCATTTGGATTTACACAATGACATTCCCACCACACAACATGGCAGATTAGAAAGATAAATATTGCCCCTGCTGTGACAATACTCTGACTGGCCAGTACAGTAAACCGAGAGGGGAGCCTTTACTGCCATTTGTCAATTGTCCAAGAGATGGAAATACACAGAGGTTGCTAAAATACACAAAAAAACATCATCCAAAGCCACTGTTGAAACGCCTGCCTGATGCTTTTGCTGTGCAATATACAGGCTCAGTCTGTTGGGCAGTCAGGAACTGTCAGGATTCACGCTGTGTTTTTAAGTGGTATTAGGCTCAATTTGCATTGGAGCATACAGTATAATTAGCAAATGACATGAGTTGACTGTGCACTCTAGTTAATCAATGGACACAACAAAAAAAGCTCACATTCCTATTTCCAGGGGTCTGAATTGTTACAATATTCTGTTTCTTTCTGTGGGGTCACGTGTTCCAACAGGCAAGACAACAGAAATGTTTAATAACATGACTTTGAACATGGTCATGACCTCTTTGAACGTCTACCCATTAGCCACAAGCCTACCCATATGAGCAGAAATTAGACATAGAATACTACACACTTAGAAAATAAGGTGCTATCTAGAACCATAAAGGGTTCTTCAGCTGTCCCCATAGGAGAACCCTTTGAAGAACCCCTTGTGGTTCCAGGTAGAACCCTTTTGGGTTCCATGTCGAACCTTTCCTCAGAGTGTTCTACATGGAACCCAAAAAGTTCTACCTGTAACCAAAAAGGGTTCTATCTGGAACAAAAAAGGAACTTTTTTTTCTAAAAGTGTAATAGTACATTATCGTAGCTCATAAGCAAGTACGATTTCTATTTCACATACCTTGACAGTTAACTCATGTTGCTTATTTAGTATAGATTGGAGCTATGTTTAGTAACTATTACACCACTAGCAGATCTTGATCAGGAGAGGCCATTTTACATTTCCCTCTAGAGCTCTGGCTCCCTAATAATCTGTTTGGATTCTCCATCAGATATCAAACAAACCAAACAACAGTAGAAACACTGAAACAAGGCAGGGAAATCATGAACTTGTTGGTGTGAGGCTCAATTGCTTATTCAACTTCCTTTTTGCACAAGTTTGTAATTAACCACATGAAAACGGGAACTCATAAGGAAAGAGTTCACAGTAAATGCAGCAGCCTAGTAATATAGATTGTCCATTTTTACCTTGGGGAGGAAAGTGAGAGAGGCACACGCACACGCGCACACACGCACACGCGCACACACATGCACACGCACACGAAAACAGGAACTCTTAAGGAAAGAGTTCACAGTAAATGCATCAGCCTAGTAATATAGATTGTCCATTTTTACCTTGGGGAGGAAAGTGAGAGAGGCACACACACACGCACACACACACACACACACACACACACACACACACACACACACACACACACACACACACACACACACACACACACACACACACACACACACACACACACACACACACACACACACACACACACACACACACACACACACACACACACACACACACACACACACACACACACACACACACACACACACACACACACACTCTTTGTCTTTGTAGTGCTCTCTTGGTACTTGAAAGGGGCAGCAGGTAGGGGTGGCAGGTAGCCTAGTGGTTAGAGCATTGGGCTAGTAACTGAAAGTTTGCTGGATCGAATCCCTGAGCTGACAAGGTAAAAAACTGTTGCTCTGCCCCTGAACAAGGCAGTTAAACCACTGTTCCCTGGTAGGCTGTCATTGCAAATAAGAATTTGTTCTTAAATGACTTGCCTGGTTAAAAAAAGAGGTCTTTGCTGTGTTCACATGAGGGAAGACCACAAGAGAGAAAGACACACACAGAGATTAGTATGAAGAGAGGGTTACTCACAGCTGATGGATGAGGCTGAACCTGGTCATATCACTGTCAGACAGATTCTATACGAGAAGGAGAAAGATAGATATAAAATATTTTTTAAATTCAAATCTCTGTGCTCTTTACTGTAAATGAATGTGTTGTTATGTTGGGTTATGTAAAATAACATAACAATCTGTCATTCTGATTGAAGGTGGATACAAGTAGAGTAGTATATAACTGCGATAGCAGAGTAGATCAGTGTTTTCCGTTTGGGGTACAAGGACTTGGTACTTGGCCTATCCACAGGGTGTTCTTGAGAAGACTCATGAGACCATAGGCTTTCTGGTCAAATGCACATGAAGGGGTACTTCAAGGGTATTCTGGGCAGAGCTGAATATACTTGATGGTACAGTAACCGAAAAAAGGTTGAGAACCACCGGAGCAGCTGATACAATAGTAGAGACCACTTATAGAATGTATCACTTCTTACCTTACACTAGATGGCAGCATGACGCTAAAACAGCTAAAAGCAATATGCTTGCTTTTAATGTGAAAAGGATTGTTATTGTATGGCCCTACTTGTGCACATTGATCCAGTGCAGATTACAATCAATCTTATTTTGTCTATAATTTGTTTACGAAATGTTCCATTCCAGTCCCATGACATGTTACCTTAAATAATTCCGATGACATATCTGAACGTCTACTCACGCACACCCCTCAATAAATGTTAAATCCCCTGTGCAGTCTCTTTAATTTAAACCTCTTTAACGAATGTTTATTTACAATGGCAGATCGGATCGTCTAGACTCTAGACTCTAGAGTCTAGAGCCTACCCCGCTTACCCCTTCACAGTAGGAAGATACATATGCAAATAAAAGATGACTGGTCATTGGTCAGAATAATCAGAACAGATTCTGAGGTTCAATTACATTTACATTTTACATTTAAGTCATTTAGCAGACGCTCTTATCCAGAGCGACTTACAAATTGGTGCATTCACCTTATGACATCCAGTGGAACAACCACTTTACAATAGTGCATCTAAATATTTTAAGGGGGGGGGGGGTGAGAAGGATTACTTTATCCTATCCTAGGTATTCCTTAAAGAGGTGGGGTTTCAGGTGTCTCCGGAAGGTGGTGATTGACTCTGCTGTCCTGGCGTCGTGAGGGAGTTTGTTCCACCATTGGGGAGCCAGAGCAGCGAACAGTTTTGACTGAGCTGAGCGGGAACTGTACTTCCTCAGTGGTAGGGAGGCGAGCAGGCCAGAGGTGGATGAACGCAGTGCCCTTATTTGGGTGTAGGGCCTGATCAGAGCCTGGAGGTACTGAGGTGCCGTTCCCCTCACAGCTCCGTAGGCAAGCACCATGGTCTTGTAGCGGATGCGAGCTTCAACTGGAAGCCAGTGGAGAGAGCGGAGGAGCGGGGTGACGTGAGAGAACTTGGGAAGGTTGAACACTAGACGGGCTGCGGCGTTCTGGATGAGTTGTAGGGGTTTAATGGCACAGGCAGGGAGCCCAGCCAACAGCGAGTTGCAGTAATCCAGACGGGAGATGACAAGTGCCTGGATTAGGACCTGCGCCGCTTCCTGTGTGAGGCAGGGTCGTACTCTGCGGATGTTGTAGAGCATGAACCTACAGGAACGGGCCACCGCCTTGATGTTAGTTCAATGACAAGGTTGCTGTTCTGGAAAGAGCCGAGAACTTGTCTTCCTCAACAACTACTATCCTGAAGCTGTGCGCCAGAAGATAAAATAACATAGCTTACATCCTCTATGACAGGCTCATTGTCCACCCTCCCTCCTAAAAGCCTGGAAGGGATGAGAGAGCCAAGCCCATGGGTTTGTAGCTTCAACCCCGCAGCTCACACACTTACACACACCAGCTGATTAATGGGCTGCTGAATGTTTATTTATATCTTGCTTTGTTTGTTCTTTTACATATTATGAGATGCTACCCAGGAAAGGGATGAAATAAGCCCATATTTATGTTGCCTTAGAAATAAGGTTAATATAAATAAATAACTTGCTAACATCAGATAACATTCAGATATTAGCCATTTCTGAGACTCACTTAGATAATTAATTTGATGATACAGAAGTAGCAATACAAAGATATAACATCTATAGAAGAGACAGGAATGCTTATGGGGAGGTATTGCTATATACACTACATGACCAAAAATATGTGGACACCTGCTCATTGAACATCTCATTCCAAAATCATTGGCATTAATATGGAGTTGGTCCCCCTTTGGAGCATTGCTGCGGGGACTTGCTTCCATTCAGCCACAAGAGCATTAGTGAGGTTGGGTACTGATGTTGGGCAATTAGGCCTGGCTCGCAGTTGGTGTTCCAATTCATCCCAAAGGTGTTCGATGGGGTTGAGGTCAGGGCTGTGTACAGGCCTGTCACGTTCTTCCACACCGATCTCGACAAACCATTTCTTTATGGACCTCGCTTTGTGCATGGGGGGGATTGTCATGCTGAAACAGGAAAGGGCCTTCCCTAGACTGTTGCAACAAAATTGGAAACACAGAATTGTCTAGAGTGTCAGTCTATGCTGTTGCGTTAAGATTTCCCTTCACTGGAACTAAGGGGCCTAGCCCGAAGCATGAAAACAGCCCCAAACCATTATTCCTCGTCCACCAAACTGTACAGTTGGCACTATGCATTGGGGCACGTAGCATTCTCCTGGAATCTACCAAACCCACTTTCGTCGGACTGCCAGACGGTGTGATTAGTGTGATTAATCACTCCAGAGAATATGTTTCCACTGCTCCAGGGTCCAATGGCGGCAAGATTTACACAACTCCAGCAGAAGCTTGGCATTGCACATGGTGATCTTAGGCTTGTGTGCGGCTGCTTGGCCATGGAAACCCATTTCACGAAGCTCCCGACGAACAATTATTATGCTGTCAGAGGCAGTTTGGAACTCGGTAGTGAATGTTGCATCCGAGGACAGACAATTTTTACGCACTATGCGCTTCAGCACTCGACGGTCCCATTCTGTGAGCTTGTGTGGCCTATCACTTCGTGGGTCAGCAGTTGTTGCTCTCAGATGTTTCCACTTCACAATAACAGCACTTACAGTTGACCGGGCAGCTCTAGCAGTGCAGAAGTCTTACATTTTACATTTACATTTACATTTTAAGTCATTTAGCAGACGCTCTTATCCAGAGCGACTTACAAATTGGTGCATTCACCTTATGACATCCAGTGGGACAGTCACTTAACAATAGTGCATCTAAAACTTAGGGGGGGGGTGGGGTGAGAGGGATTACTTAACCTATCCTAGGTATTCCTTAAAGAGGTGGGGTTTCAGGTGTCTCCGGAAGGTGGTGATTGACTCCGCTGTCCTGGCGTCGTGAGGGAGTTTGTTCCACCATTGGGGGGCCAGGGCAGCGAACAGTTTTGACTGGGCTGAGCGGGAGCTGTACTTCCTCAGTGGTAGGGAGGCGAGCAGGCCAGAGGTGGATGAACGCAGTGCCCTTGTTTGGGTGTAGGGCCTGATCAGAGCCTGGAGGTACTGAGGTGCCGTTCCCCTCACAGCTCCGTAGGCAAGCACCATGGTCTTGTAGCGGATGCGAGCTTCAACTGGAAGCCAGTGGAGAGAACGGAGGAGCGGGGTGACGTGAGAGAACTTGGGAAGGTTGAACACCAGACGGGCTGCGGCGTTCTGGATGAGTTGAAGGGGTTTAATGGCACAGGCAGGGAGCCCAGCCAACAGCGAGTTGCAGTAATCCAGACGGGAGATGACAAGTGCCTGGATTAGGACCTGCGCCGCTTCCTGTGTGAGGCAGGGTCGTATTCTCGGATGTTGTAGAGCATGAACCTACAGGAACGGGCCACCGCCTTGATGTTAGTTGAGAACGACAGGGTGTTGTCCAGGATCACACCAAGGTTCTTGGCGCTCTGGGAGGAGGACACAGTGGAGTTGTCAACCGTGATGGCGAGATCATGGAACGGGCAGTCCTTCCCCGGGAGGAAGAGCAGCTCCGTCTTGCCGAGGTTCAGCTTGAGGTGGTGATCCGTCATCCACACTGATATGTCTGCCAGACATGCAGAGATGCGATTCGCCACCTGGTCAAACTGACTTGTTGGAAAGGTGGTATCCTATGACAGTGCCACGTTGAAAGTCACTAAGGTCTTCAGTAAGGGCCATTCTACTGCAAAGTTAGTAGAATGGCCGGTACTGAAGAGCTGAGTGGATGAAATAGCCAAATCGACTAATTTGAAGGGGTGTCCATATACTTTTGTACATATAGTGTACAGTGTATTTTCAGAGCCATTTCCCTATATTGCTTAGAGAAGATCTCATGTTAAGTGATATTGAAGTTCTGTGGTAGCAGGTTAAACCTGCCTCATCTGAAGCTTATTATTTTGGGGTGTTGCTATAGGCCACCAAGTGCTAACAGTCAGTAACTAAATAATGTGTGTGAAATGCTTCATAGTGTATGTGATGTAAACAGAGAACTCTACTTTCTTGGGGACCTGAATATTGACTGGTTTTCATCAAGCTGTCTGCTCAAGAGGACGCTTCTCACTGTAACCAGTACCTGTAATCTAGTTCAGGTTATTAATCGGGGTGTTTACAAGCACTACAGGGACAAGATCATCCACATGTATTGATCAAATTTTAAATAATGCTGTAGAACTTTGTTCTAAAGCTGTATACGTACCCATTGGAACAGTGATCACAATATAGTAGCTACAGTGCCTTCAGAAAGTATTCAGACTCCTTAACTTTCCCCAAATGTTGTTACATTACAGCCGTATTCTAAAATGGATTAAATAAATAAAAATCCTCAGCAATCTACACACAGTACCCCATAAACACAAAGTGGAAACAGGTATTCAATTTTTTTGCAATTTTTTAAAACATATTAAACAAATACCTTATGTACATGAGTATTCAGACCCTTTACTATGAGACTCTTGGATAAATCCAAGATGGCGTAGCAGTCGGTCGTGTGTTGTGTTTGTCTTTTTTTTGTCTCTGTCTTACACCTATAGACGTTTAAAAAAATGTTTTCTCATATACATTTTATTCTCACATTCTATGTACAAACTAAATATACTTTCCTGCAACCCGCCTCACCTAATGCGGTACGGATCTGCTATTTTTATTCCTTATAACTGGAACCTCCATCAGGAGCTAGCCAGCTAACTAGCTACTAGTCTTTGTTAGACACGGCTAGCGGTAGGACAATACATGCCAGTCTGCACAGCATATCGGACTGCTTCCCCCTACCACAACACCGGATTCCTGTCGCTCTGGATCATTATACTGGATCATCGCAGTTAGCTGCTACCGAGTGGCTAGCAAGCAAGTGTAACAGTATAACTTTAGACCGTCCCCTCGCCCATACCCGGGCGCGAACCAGGGACCCTCTGCACACATCAACAACAGTCACCCACGAAGCATCGTTACCCATCGCTCCACAAAAGCCGCGGTCCTTGCAGAGCAAGGGGAACCACTACTTCAAGGTCTCAGAGCAAGTGACGTCACCGATTGAAACGCTATTTAGCGCGCACCGCTATCTAAGCCAGCCGTTTCACATCCGTTACACAAGCAAGTATCAGTTAGCCTTGAGCTAGCCACGAACTAGGTCCATCACGACTGGTTTGCCGACGTGGTCGCCCAATGTGGTCTCAACGGGATTTTCCGTTGCAATGTCGCCGAAGACCCATTTCTTGCCCTGGCCCACTAGCTTTCTAAGCGCCGTGTCTCCCACTCGCCTAGCGTAGTACTGACTACTGAACGGCTCCCTGACTCACCTAATGCTGTTCTTCAGACCCTATGATCACTCGGCTACACAGCTGATATCCCCTGGACTGTTTCAATAACACAGTACCTCATTTTGTTAATCGGTTGGCCCCAGCCTCGAATTTAGGTCCTGTATGTACCTAACTGACCCGCTCTGCCCCTTCATTTACCCGTTGTTGTCTTAGCTCTCCAGATCAACACCTGTGACTGCTTTATACCTCTCTCTAATGTCAATATGCCTCTCTCTAATGTCAATGTGCCTTGTCTACTGCTGTCTTGGCTAGCCCTTATTGTTTTATTTCACTGTAGAGCCTTCAGTCGCTGTCACCTGGCCTTATATAGCTCATTTGTCCCACCCCCCACACATGCGGAGACCTCATTAACTGGTCCCACCAGAGACAAAACCCCTCTCATTGTCACTCAACGCCTAGGTTTACCTCCACTGTACTCACATCCTACCATACCCTTGTCTGTACATTATTCCCTGAATCTATTCTACCACGCCCAGAAATTTGCTCCTTTTATTCTCTGTTCCCAACACACTAGACAACCAGTTCTTATAGCCTTCAGCCTTACCCTTATCCTACTCCTCCTCTGTTCCTCTGGTGATGTAAAGATTAACCCAGGCCCTGTAGACCCCAGTGCCACACCTATTTCCTATCATTTGTTTACTTCTGTAACCTTAAAAGCCTTGGTTTCATGCATGTTAACATCAGAAGCCTCCTCCCAAAGTTTGTTTTATTCACTGCTTTCACACACTCCACCAATCCTGATGTCCTAGCCGTGTCTGAATCCTGGCTTAGGAAGGCCACCAAAAATTCTGAAATTTCCATCACCAACTACAACATTTTCCGACAAGTTAGAACTGCCAAAGTGGGCGGGGGCGGGCTCGCAATCTACTGCAGAGATAGCCTGCAAAGTTCTGTCATGCTATCCTGGTCTGTGCCCAAACAGTTTGAGCTTCTATTTCTAAGAATCCACCTTTCCAGAAACAAGTCTTCCACTGTTGCCGGTTGCTATAGACCCCCCTCAGCCCCCAGTTGTGCCCTGGACTCTATATTTGAATTGATTGCCCCTCATTTATCTTCAGAGTTCGTACTGTTAGGTGACCTAAACTGGGAAATGCTTAACACTCCGGCTGTCCTACAATCTAAGATAAATGCCCTCAATCTCACACAAATTATCAAGGAACCTACCAGGTACAACCCCAAATCCGTCAACATGGGCACCCTAATAGATATCATTCTGACCAACCTGCCCCCTAAATACACCTCTGCTGTCTTCAACCAGGATCTCAGCGATCACTGCCTCATTGCCTGCGTCCGTAATGGGTTTGCGGTCAAACGACCACCCTCATCAATGTCAAACGCTCCCTAAAACACTTCAGCGAGCAGGCCTTTCTAATCGACCTGGCCCGGGTATCTTTGAAGGATAGTGACCACATCCCGTCAGTAGAGAATGCTTTCCTCACAATCTTAAATAAGCATGCCCCATTCAAAACATGTAGAACTAAGAACAGATATAGCCCTTGGTTCACTGCAGACTTGACTGCCCTTGACCAGCAGAAAATCATCACATCATGTGGCATACGGCATTAGCATCGAATAGCCTACGCGATATGCAACTTTTCAGGGAAGTTAGGAACCAATATACACCGTCAATTAGGAAAGCAAAGGCTAGCTTTTTCAAATAGAAATTTGCATCTTGTAGCACAAATTCCCCAAAGTTTTGGGACACTGTAAAGTCCATGGAGAGTAAGAGCACCTCCTCCCAGCTGCCCACTGCACTGAGGCTTTGACTTCCGGCGCCGACAGAGATGGCCGCCTCGCTTCACGTTCCTAGGAAACTATGCAGTTTTTGATTTTTACGTGTTATTTCTTACCTTGGTACCCCAGGGCATCTAAGGTTTCATTACATACAGTCGTGAAGAACTACTGAACATAAGAGCAGCGTCAACTCACCATCAGTACGACCAAGAATATGACTTTCGCAAAGCGGATCCTGCGTTCTGCCTTTCACCCAGGACAACGGAATGGATCCCAGCCGGCGACCCCAAAAAACGACTCCGAAAAAGGGGAAAACGAAGCGTTCTTTTGCTCAGACTCCGGAGACGGGCACATCGTGCACCACTCCCTAGCATTCTCCTCGCCAATGTCCAGTCTCTTGACAACAAGGTTGATGAAATCCGAGCAAGGGTAGCATTCCGGAGGGGCATCAGAGACTGTAACCTTCTTTGCTTCACGGAAACATGGCTCACTGGAGAGACGCTATCGGAGACGGTGCAGCCAGCTGGTTTCTCCACGCATCGCGCCAACAGAAACAAACATCTTTCTGGTAAGTAGAGGGGCGGGGGCGTATGCTTTATGGTTAACGGGACGTGGTGTGATCATAACAACATACAGGAACTCAAGTCCTTCTGTTCACCTGATTTAGAATTCCTCACATTCAAATGTAGACCGCATTATCTACCAAGGGAATTCTCTTTGATTATAATCACATCCGTATATATTCCCCCCCAAGCAGACACATCGATGGCTCTGAACAAACTTTATTTGACTCTTTGCAAACTGGAATCCATATATCCGGAGGCTGCATTCATTGTAGCTGGGGATTTTAACAAGGCTAATCTGAAAACAAGACTCCCTAAATTTTATCAGCATATCGATTGCACAACCAGGGCTGGAAAAACCTTGGATCATTGCTATTCCAACTTCCGCGACGCATATAAGGTCCTGCCCCGCCCTCCTTTCGGAGAAGCTGACCACGACTCCATTTTGCTGATCCCTGCATACAGACAGAAACTAAAACAAGAAGCTCCCGCACTGAGGTCTGTTCAACGCTGGTCCGACCAATCTGATTCCACACTCCAAGACTGCTTCCATCACGTGGACTGGGATATATTCCGTATTGCGTCAAACGACAACATTGACGAATACGCTGATTCGGTGTGCGAGTTCATTAGAACGTGCATTGAAGATGTCGTTCCCATAGCAACGATTAAAACATTCCCAAACCAGAAACCGTGGATTGATGGCAGCATTCTCGTGAAACTGAAAGCGCGAACCACTGCTTTTAATCAGGGCAAGGTGACTGGAAACATGACCGAATACAAACAGTGTAACTATTCCCTCCGCAAGGCAATCAAACAAGCTAAGCGTCAGTATAGAGACAAAGTAGAATCTCAATTCAACGGCTCAGACACAAGAGGTATGTGGCAGGGTCTACAGTCAATCACGGATTACAAAAAGAAAACCAGCACCGTCACGGACCAGGATGTCTTGCTCCCAGGCAGACTAAATAACTTTTTTTGCCCGCTTTGAGGACAATACAGTGCCACTGACACGGCCTGCAACGAAAACATGCGGACTCTCCTTCACTGCAGCCGACATGAGGAAAACATTTAAACGTGTCAACCCTCGCAAGTCTGCAGGCCCAGACGCATCCCCAGCCTTGCACTCAGAGCATGCGCAGACCAGCTGGCTGGTGTGTTTACGGACATATTCAATCAATCCCTATCCCAGTCTGTTGTTCCCACATGCTTCAAGAGGGCCACCATTGTTCCTGTTCCCAAGAAAGCTAAGGTAGCTGAGCTAAACGACTACCGCCCAGTAGCACTCACTTCCGTCATCATGAAGTGCTTTGAGAGACTAGTCAAGGACCATATCACCTCCACCCTACCTGACACCCTAGACCTACTCCAATTTGCTTACCGCCCAAATAGGTCCACAGACGATGCAATCTCAACCACACTGCACACTGACCTAACCCATCTGGACAAGAGGAATACCTATGTGAGAATGCTGTTCACCGACAGCTCGGCATTTAACACCATAGTGCCCTCCAAGCTCGTCATCAAGCTCGAGACCCTGGGTCTCGACCCCGCCCTGTGCAACTGGGTGCTGGACTTCCTGACGGGCCGCCCCCAGGTGGTGAGGGTAGGCAACAACATCTCCACCCCGCTGATCCTCAACACTGGGGCCCCACAAGGGTGCGTTCTGAGCCCTCTCCTGTACTCCCTGTTCACCCACGACTGCGTGGCCACGCACGCCTCCAACTTAATCATCAAGTTTGCGGACGACACAACAGTGGTAGGCTTGATTACCAACAACGACGAGACGGCCTACAGGGAGGAGGTGAGGGCCCTCGGAGTGTGGTGTCAGGAAAATAACCTCACACTCAACGTCAACAAAACTAAGGAGATGAGGAAACAGGAAACAGCAGAGGGAACACCCCCCTATCCACATCGATGGAACAGTAGTGGAGAGGGTAGTAAGTTTTAAGTTCCTCGGCGTACACATCACAGACAAACCGAATTGGTCCACCCACACAAACAGCATCGTGAAGAAGGCGCAGCAGCGCCTCTTCAACCTCAGGAGGCTGAAGAAATTGGGCTTGTCACCAAAAGCACACACAAACTTCTACAGATGCACAATCGAGAGCATCCTGTCGGGCTGTATCACCGCCTGGTACGGCAACTGCTCCGCCCACAACCGTAAGGCTCTCCAGAGGGTAGTGAGGTCTGCACAACGCATCACCGGGGGCAAACTACCTGCCCTCCAGGACACCTACACCACCCGATGTCACAGGAAGGCCATAAAGATCATCAAGGACAACAACCACCCGAGCCACTGCCTGTTCACCCCGCTATCATCCAGAAGGCGAGGTCAGTACAGGTGCATCAAAGCTGGGACCGAGTTACTGAAAAACAGCTTCTATCTCAAGGCCATCAGACTGTTAAACAGCCACCACTAACATTGAGTGGCTGCTGCCAACACACTGACTCAACTCCAGCCACTTTAATAATGGGAATTGATGGGAAATGATGTAAAATATATCACTAGCCACTTTAAACAATGCTACCTAATATAATGTTTACATACCCTACATTATTCATCTCATATGTATACGTATATACTGTACTCTATATCATCTACTGCATCCTTATGTATTACATGTATCACTAGCCACTTTAACTTGGCCACTTTGTTTACATACTCATCTCATATGTATATACTGCACTCAATACCATCTACTGTATCTTGCCGATGTCGCTCTGTACCATCACTCATTCATATATCTTATGTACATATTCTTTATCCCCTTACACTTGTGTCTATAAGGTAGTAGTTTTGGAATTGTTAGCTAGATTACTTGTTGGTTATTACTGCATTGTCGGAACTAGAAGCACAAGCATTTCGCTACACTCGCACTAACATCTGCTAACCATGTGTATGTGACAAATACAATTTGATTTGATTTGATTAGAGGCTACGAAACACTGCCACCACCGATAAATCGAGAATTTCAAGAAGCATTTCTCTACGGCTGGCCTTGCTTTCCACCTGGCTACCCCTACCCCGGCCAACAACAACTTGCCCAAGCCCCCCCTGCTTCTGCTTCAGCTAAATCCAGATAGCTGATGTACTGAAACAGCTGCAAAATCCGGACCCCTACAAATCAGCTGGTATAGACAAACTGGACCCTCTCTTTCTAAAATTGTTGCAACCCTTGTTACTAGCCTGTTCAACCTCTCTTTCTTATCAACCTCTCTCTCTTTCTTATCGTCTGAGATCCCTAAAGATTGGAAAGCTGCTGTGGGCATCCCTTTCTTCAAAGAGGGAGACACTCTAGACCCGAACTGTTATAGACCTATATCCATCCTGCCCTGCCTTTCAAAAATCTTCGAAAGCCAAGTTAATAAACAGATCACAGACCATTTCGAATCTCGAATCTCTGCTATGCAATCTGGTTTCTGAGCTGGTCATTGGTGCACCTCAGCCAGGCTCAAGGTTCTAAACAATATCATAACCACCATCGATAAAAGACAGTACTGTGCAGCCGTCTTCATTGACCTGGCCAAGGCTTTCGTCTATGTCAATCATCGCATTGTTATCGGCAGATTCAACAGCCTTGGTTTCTCAAATGACTGCTTCGCCTGGTTGACCAACTACTTCTCAGATAGAGTTCAGTGTGTCAAATCGGAGGGCCTGTTGTCCAGACCTCTGGCAGTCTCTATGGGGGTGCCACAGTCTTCAATTCTCAGGCTGACTCTTTTCTCTGTATATATCAATGAGGTTGCTCTTGCTGCTAGTGATTCTCTGATCCACCTCTACGCAGATGACACCATTCTTTATACTTCTGGCCCTTCTTTGGACACTGTGTTAACAAACCTCCAGACAAGCTTCAATGCCATACTTACACTCCTTCCGTGGCCTCCAACTGCTCTTACATGCTAGTAAAACTAAATGCATGCTTTTCAACCGATCGCTGCCCGCACCCACCAGCCCGACTAGCATCACTGCTCTGGATGGTTCAAATACCTAGGTGTCTCATTCCAGACTCACATTTAGCATGTCCAATCCAAAGTTAAATCTAGAATCAGCTTCCTATTTCGCAACAGTCTCCTTCACTCATGCTGCTAAACATACCCTCGTAAAACTGACTATCCTACCGATCCTTGACTTCGGCGATGTCATTTACAAAATAGCCTCCAACACTTTACTCAGCAAACTGGATGTAGTCTATCACAGTGCCATCCGTTTTGTCACCAAAGCCCCATATACTACCCACCACTGCGACCTGTATTCTCTCATTGGCTGGCCCTCGCTTCACATTAGTCGCCAAACCCACTGGCTCCAGGTCATCTATAAGTCTTTGCCAGGTAAAGCCCCGCCTCATCTCAGCTCACTGGTCACCATAGCAACACCCACCAGTAGCACGCTCTCCCAGCAGGTATATTTCACTGGTCATCTTCAAAGCCAACTCCTCCTTTGGCCGCCTTTCCTTCCAGTTCTCTGCTGCCAATGACTGGAACGAATTGCAAAAATCACTGAAGCTGGAGACTGAAGCTGAAGCTGGAGTCTCACTAATTTTAAGCATCAGCTGTCAGAGCAGCTTACCGATCACTGCAACTGTACACAGCCCATTTGTAAATAGCCCACCCAACTACCCCATTCCCCAAATTGTCAAATCATCTGCATATCTATCACTCCAGTGTTAATGCTAAATTGTAATTAATTTTGCCACTGTGGCCTATTTATTGCATTTGCACACACTGTGCACTAGATTTTTCTAGATTTTTCTGTTGTGGTTTCTTTTCTATTGTGTTATTCTGTGCATTTGTTTATCCCATGTGTAACTCTGTGTTGTTGTTTTTGTCGCACTGCTTTGCTTTATCTTGGCCAGGTCTCAAATGTAAATGAGAACTTGTTCTCAACTGGCCTACCTGGTTAAATAAAGGTGAAAAAATTAAATAAAGTTTTGATATTGAGCTCAATCCTGTTTTCATTGATCATCCTTGAGATGTTTCTACAACTTGACTGGAATTCATCTGTGGTATATTCAATTTATTAGACATGATTTGGAAAGGCACAGACCTGTCTATATAAGATCCCACAGTTGACAGTGCATGTCAGAGCAAAAATCAAGCCGTGAGGTCAAATTAATTGTCCGTAGAGCTCCGAGACAGGATTGTGTCGAGGCACAGATCTGGGGAAGGGTACCAAAAAATGTCTGCAGCATTGAAGGTCCCCAAGAACACAGTGGCCTCCATCATTCTTAAATGGAAGAAGTTTGGAACCACCAAGGTTCTTCCTAGAGATGGCCGGCTGGCCAAACTAAGCAATCAGGGTAGAAGGGCCATTGTCAGGGAGGTGACCAAGAACCCAATGTTTTATGGCTTTTCAACCTCTGCCATATCGTGGATTCAGAGCTATTTAACTAATAGAACTCAGAGGGTTCTCTTTAATGGAAGCTTCTCAAATGAAACATGTAGGGTGTGGTGTACTGCAGCTCTCTAGACCCTCAACTTTTTTCTATTTTTACCAATGACCTGCCACTGGCATTAAACCAAACTGTGTTTCTATTTATGCTGATGATTCAACCATATACGTGTCAGCAACCACAGCTAATGAAGTCACTGAAACCCTTATATAGGAGTTGCAGTCAGTTTTGGAATGGGTGACCAGTAATAAACTGGTCCTGAACATCTCTAAAACTAAGAGCATTCCCTCAGTTCTAGACCTCACCTGAATCTGGTAATGAATGGTGTGGCTGATTAACAAGTTGAGGATACTAAATTACCTTACATTGTAAACTGTTATGGTCAAAACATTTAGATTCAATGGTTGTAAAGATGGGGAGAGGTCTGTTCTCTGCTTTTTTGACACCATACTCCAAAAAGCAAGTCATGCAGGTTCTAGTTTTGCGTTATCTTGATTATTATCTTAGTCATGTGGTAATGTGCTCTCAAGAAAAACCTAGTTAAGCTGCAGGCTGGCCCAGAACAGAGTTGCACGTCTTGCTCTGCATTGTAATCAGATGGCTAATATAAATACTATGCATGCCAGTCTCTCTTGACTAAGAGCTGAGGAGAGACTGACTGCATTACTTCTTCTTTTGATAAGAAACATTAATGTGTTGCATAGTCATCTTACACTCAACTCTGACACACACACTTACCCCACCAGACATGTCACCAAGGATCTTTTCACAGTCCCCAAATCCGTAACAAATTTTAAAACCCGTACAGTATTATATAGAGCCATTATTGCATGGAACTGCCTCCCATCTCATATTGCTCAAATGAATAGCAAACCTGGTAAAAACAAACAAACAGGTAAGGCAACACATCACGGCACAACGCCTTTCCCATATTTGACCTAGATATTTTGTGTGTATATGTGTTGATATGTAGGCTATGTGTTCCATTTTATTTGTATTTATTTAGTTCTGTCCTTGAGATGTTCCTGTCAATTCATGTTCTGTAATATGTCATGTTTCATGTTTTGTGTTGACCCCGGGAAAAGTAGCTGCTGCTTTCTCAACAGCTAATGGGGATCCTAATAAAATACTAACATTTCCTCCCACCTGAACAGGCAGAAATTCCAGGCATTTTTTCAAACAGCTCTTACACAAAAAAGGACATCATCCTAATTTTCACAATTTTAGTGTGATTTCGACATCACAGTGTGGAAATATAATCAAAATAACAGAATCATGTTTTTGACTGCACTTCCCCTGAATATGTTTTCATGGTTATCTTTGAAGCAAAGAAGTAGCCTTGAATTCCAGAGACAAAATACACCAAAAATTATTAACATAAAATATGCTCTAAATCCTTCTAAATTATTTATTTCTCTCTTCATTCATAATTGATTGCTTCAGGTCTCATGCTATATTACGTTTTGTTAGCTCTTGCATGTATTATGTTGAATTGGTTTTCAGTGATTATAAAAACAAATTTAATACCAATTGTAAAATGATGATGAATAGAATACTAATTGTTTTTGACGACTCCTTGATCTTGGTCTATGTGTAGGCTATTCAGTGACCTGTACAATCATGTATTCGGAACAAGGTAGTTTTATCTACACAGTTTTCCAATACTTATAATAACATATGTGAACATGTCAAGTGTAGTTACTAATAATGTACTGTATCTGTGTTTATTGTGTAATGCAAATGAATGACATCATGGTTACAGAAGCAGTTAGAGAGTAATGGTGTAACTGTGAGGTGCAATATTGTATTTCTACATTTTCTTAGATGAGTAACACAGCATGCACCAGAAGGAGAGGTACCAAGAGGGGAACATTCTATTTGAAGAAGGCCCTAGCGTGATTAACGTTTGTAAGCAGGTTCAGAATTTAATCTTCTGTAAATCAGCTATAGGAGGACGGACTCATTGTAATGGCTGGAATGGAATAAATGGGACAGAGTCAAACATGCGGTTTCCATATGTTTGATGTGTTTGATACCGTTCCATTTATTCCATTCCAGCCATTACAATGAGCTGTCCTTCTATAGCTACTCCCACCAGCATTCTCTCTATCAAACTGATTTACAGATGATTAAATTTACATTACATTTACATTTAAGTCATTTAGCAGACGCTCTTATCCAGAGCGACTTACAAATTGGTGCATTCACCTTATGACATCCAGTGGAACAGTCACTTTACAATAGTGCATCTAAATCTTAAAGGGAGGGGGGTGAGAAGGATTACTTATCCTATCCTAGGTATTCCTTAAAGAGGTGGGGTTTCAGGTGTCTCCGGAAGGTGGTGATTGACTCCGCTGTCCTGGCGTCGTGAGGGAGTTTGTTCCACCATTGGGGGGCCAGAGCAGCGAACAGTTTTGACTGGGCTAAGCGGGAACTGTACTTCCTCAGTGGTAGGGAGGCGAGCAGGCCAGAGGTGGATGAACGCAGTGCCCTTGTTTGGGTGTAGGGCCTGATCAGAGCCTGGAGGTACTGAGGTGCCGTTCCCCTCACAGCTCCGTAGGCAAGCACCATGGTCTTGTAGCGGATGCGAGCTTCAACTGGAAGCCAGTGGAGAGAGCGGAGGAGCGGGGTGACGTGAGAGAACTTGGGAAGGTTGAACACCAGACGGGCTGCGGCATTCTGGATGAGTTGTAGGGGTTTAATGGCACAGGCAGGGAGCCCAGCCAACAGCGAGTTGCAGTAATCCAGACGGGAGATGCCAAGTGCCTGGATTAGGACCTGCGCCGCTTCCTGTGTGAGGCAGGGTCGTACTCTGCGGATGTTGTAGAGCATGAACCTACAGGAACGGGCCACCGCCTTGATGTTAGTTGAGAACGACAGGGTGTTGTCCAGGATCACGCCAAGGTTCTTAGCGCTCTGGGAGGAGGACACAATGAAGTTGTCAACCTTGATGGCGAGATCATGGAACGGGCAGTCCTTCCCCAGGAGGAATAGCAGTTCCGTCTTGCCGAGGTTCAGCTTGAGGTGGTGATCCGTCATCCACACTGATATGTCTGCCAGACATGCAGAGATGCGATTCGCCACCTGGTCATCAGAAGGGGGAAAGGAGAAGATTAATTGTGTGTCGTCTGCATAGCAATGATAGGAGAGACCATGTGAGGTTATGACAGAGCCAAGTGACTTGGTGTATAGCGAGAATAGGAGAGGGCCTAGAACAGAGCCCTGGGGGACACCAGTGGTGAGAGCGCGTGGTGAGGAGACAGATTCTCGCCACGCCACCTGGTAGGAGTGACCTGTCAGGTAGGATGCAATCCAAGCGTGGGCCGCGCCGGAGATGCCCAACTCGGAGAGGGTGGAGAGGAGGATCTGACCTCTCCTTAAATCATGAACCTGCTTCTATTAATACTTAATATTACTTAATATGAAAGGGGTCACAGTAGAAACAGACCCCCACGCACATGGTGCAAGCATTCACTCCCTTGCAGGTGGAAAAAAAAGTAGCTGCCTAAAACGAGGCTCATCCTTTTGACACTAAATCGCCCGAGTGCCTTTTCATCTGTTGGTCTCAGATGTAATTATTTATGTCAAGTTTCACCCGGTGTTTGAATGAAACAGAACAGGCCTATGCCCTACAACCACTCCTACATATTGAATAGCAGCGGTGCCCACTGGAGAAGATACTCGAGCTTCTTCACTCTGCAGTACCTAAAAAATCATAGTCCAACAAGGCTTTGAAGAGACTGGTTTGAATTCTAAATCAGCTCGAGGAAAGACAGAGAGGTAGAACCATAATCTGACACAGCATGCCCTCTCCTAAAATCAACATAAGAAACTAAACTATTGTCATTTAGCAAGGAAAAAGGGAAAAAAGGGAGAATCTCAGACACTCTGTGACAAGACACTTGCTCTCTGTCCAACCACATCTTCCATGACTTACATACTACAGTACTTATCTGCTGAGTAACGTAAGGCACTCTGCCATATAAAGTATAGGGAGAAATATTGAGCTGCTACATTTTCAAACAACATCCAGGATTTGCTTCTAGCCAAAGATGGTGTGGAAAGACTGCCCCTCCACTGAACTGCCCTCTGTTGTGCCATTGGAGAAATTATGATATGTCATATAGGAAACATGAGAGAAAGAACTGCTCACTTTCTGAGAGCTGCATGCACAGCCAACCATATGGTTAAAGCTATAAGTACCACATAAATATGCAAGGCACCCTCAGCACCCACACAGGCTGAAAGGAGGTGAAATGGCGCCGGAGACATTCAAAATGGCGCCGGAGACATTCAAAAATTTAATATCATATGCTTCACGGAGTCGTGGCTGAACAACAACACTATCAACACACAGCTGGCTGGTTATACACTGTACCGGCAGGATAGAATAGCGACGTTTGGTAAGACGAGGGGCGGTGGACTATGTACTTTTGTAAATAACAGCAGGTGCACTATATCTAAGAAAGTCTCGAGCTATTTCTCACCTGAGGTAGAGTATCTCATGATAAGCTGTAGACCACACTATCTACCTAGAGAGTTTTTTGTAGCTGTTTACATATCATCACAGACTGAGGCTGGCACTGAGACAGCATTGAATGAGCTGTATTCTGCCATAAGTAAACAAGAAAACGCTCACCCAGAGGCGGTGCTCCTAGTAGCCAGGAACTTTATTGAAGGGAAACTTAAATCTGTTTTACCAAATTTCTATCAGCATGTTAAATGTGCAACCAGAGGGAAAAAACTCGGGACCACCTTTACTCCACATACAGAGACGCATACACAGCTCTCCCTCACCCTCCATTTGGCAGATCTGACCATAATTCTATCCTCTTGATTCCTGCTTACAAGCTAAAATTATAGCAGGAAGCACCAGTGACTAGATCAATAAAAAAGTGGTCAGATGAAGCAGATGCTAAGCTACAGGACTGTTTTGCTAGCACAGACTGGAATATGTTCCGGGATTCCTCCGATGGCATTGAGGAGTACACCTCATTAGTCATTGGCTTCATCAATAAGTGCATCGATGACGTCGTCCCCACAGTGACCGTATATACATACCACAACCAGAAGCCATGGATTACAGGCAACATCCGCACTGAGCAAAAGGCTAGAGCTGCCGCTTTCAAGGAGCGGGACTCTAACCCGGCAGCTTATAAGAAATCCCGCTATGCCCTCCTACGAACCATCAAACAGGCAAAGCATCAACACAGGACTAAGATCAAATTGTACTACACCGGCTCTGACGCTCATCGGATGTGGCAGGGCTTGCAAACCATTATAGACTATAAAGGGAAGCACAGCCGAGAGCTGCTGAGTGACACGAGCCTACCAGACGACAAACTACTTCTATGCTCGCTTCGAGCTAAATAACATTGAAACATGCATGAGAGCACCAGCTGTTCCGGAAGACTGTGTGTCACGCTTTCTGCAGCCGATGTGAGAAAGACCTTTAAACAGGTCAACATTCACAAGGCCGCAGGGCCAGATGGATTACCAGGATGTGTACTGAGAGCATGCGCTGATCAACTTGCAAGTGTCTTCATTGATATTTTCAACCTCTCCCTGTCCGAGTCTGTAATACCAACATTTCTTAAGCAGAACACCATACTGCCTGTGTAAGCTGCATAAACGACTACCAACCTGTAACATTCATGTCTGTAGTCATGAATTGCTTTGAAAGGCTGGTCATGGCTTACATCAACAACATTATCCCAGAAACACTAGACCCACTGTAATTTGCATACCTCTCCAACAGATCCACAGATGATGCAATCTCTATTGCACTCCACCTCCCTTTCCCATCTGCCCTGAATGACGGGTCACCACTGTATACAGGAGTTATGCTACACAACGAGTTGCTCTGCTAGGTGGGGGGATAGAGAGGGTAGAGAGGACCTGTGCTTGCCATGCTGCATGGCCTTTGTATTTCAAATAAAATAAAATAAAATGTTATCAGTCACATGCGCCCGAATAAAACAATCTTACAGTGAAATGCTTACTTACGAGCCCCTAACAAACAATGCAGTTTAAAAAAAATAGGAATATGAATAAGAATAATAATAATAATAAAAGTACCAAGTAATTAAAGAGCAGCAGTAAAAAATAAATAATAGCGAGACTATATACAGGGAGGTAGCGGTACAGAGTCAATGTGTGGGGGCACCGGTTAATTGAGGCAATATGTACATGTAGGTAGAGTTATTAATGTGACTATGCATAGATGATAACAACAAAGAATAGCAGCGGTATAAAAGAGGGCACCACTGGACACATTGATACACTGTGATTCATTGGCAGCTAAAGAAATGAGCACATATAACTCAAAGATGGCCTATAGGCCAATGCAGCAGTAAGCCTATAACTTTATCGTCAACTCAGTAAAATATACTGAACAAAAATAGAAACGCAACATGCACAATTTCAATGATTTTACTGAGTTACATTTCATATAAGGAAATCAATCTATGAATTTCAAATGACTGGGCAGGGGCGCAGCCATCCATGGGCGTGGGAGGGCATAGGGCCACCCATTTGGGAGCCAGGCCCATCCACTGGGGAGCCAGGCACAGCCAATCAGAATGAGTTTTTCCCCACAAAAGGGCTTTATTACAGACATAAATACTCCTCAGTTTCATCAGCTGTCCGGTTTGCTGGTCTCAAACGATCTGCGAAGAGTGTGCCAAGCTGTCATCAAGGAAAAGGTTGGCTACTTTGAAGAATCTCAAAAATAAAATATATTTAGATTTTTTTAACACTTTTTTGGTTACTACATGATTTCAAATGTGTTATTTCATAGTTTTTATGACTTCACTCTTATTCTACAATGTAGAAAATAGTAAAAATAAAGACAAACTCTGGGATGAGTAGGTGTATCCAAACGTTTGACTGGTACTGTATGTGGGGTGTTTCTGGCGGTGGCTCCCGATAGTGGCTAATATTTAACATGATACAAATTGTAAAATAAAACTGAGAAAAGCTTGGTTATATAATCAAAACAGTCCATAGCTTGGGTTTCCAAATTAATCTATGCAATTTATGAGGGCACACAATACAAATTCTGAATATTGCCACAGCTATTTATAACATATTTCACTGTGGAAAAGGGGCCCAATACATGTCATGTTGATATGATTTTCAGTTTGCTTCCGTATGGCTGGTTTCACATTCCTCTCCAGGGATTTTTATTTTACCTTTATTTAACTAGGCAAGTCAGTTAAGAACAAATTCTTATTTTCAATGACAGCCTAGGAACAGTGGGTTAACTGCCTGTTCAGGGGCAGAAGAACAACAGATTCTTCTGGGGGTTTTGAACTTGCAACTGGGGGTTTTGAACTTGCAACCTTCTGGTTACTAATCCAACACTCTAACCACTAGGCTATCCTGGATGATCATGAAACATAATTGAAAAAAATTGTGTATTTACAGTCCCATTTTCCAAACGGATTACTAATTTACTTAGCTCTTATCAATAGCTATCAATTTATAAATCACAGTGCACGGAGAATGCTGTAATTTCTGTTGATTTTTTCACTTAAAACCGGCAGTTTTGCTCGAGTTTATTCATGGCTTCCTCATGTGTAAACGTGATGAAATTATGAGGGAATCAGAATATTATCAGGGTCAGAATATGGCTTATCTGTAGACTCACTTCCACCACACCTTCATTTATTCGAGCTACACGTCAAACAAATAGTGGGTGAACAGCATGCTATACTCATACTTAAAGTCAAGGTCAGAATACGCATAGAGATAGAAGCGCATTAAAAGGGAATTACGTTCCATTTACACATGCTTAATCGGGTTGATGGGATTATTGATAGCAATAAATATTTGTGCAAACAATCATCAATTTGTGGGGGGAGAAATGGCAGGAAATGTCCCACAATGTTACACAAACTAGCTCTGTGGCTTTCTAAAAGTGGAAGTTACAATTGTCTTATTCACTCTCACATAAGATACCTCACTATAGTGCATTCGGAAAGAATTTAGACCCCTTGACTTTAAGTAAAAAGAAGAAATGGATTCTAAAATGGATTTAAAAAAAAATCCTCATCAATCTACACATAATACTGCATAATGACAAAGCAAAAACAGGATTTTAGAAATGTTTGCAAATATATATGTATATAATTTTTTGTATTAAATATAACATTTACATATGTATTCAGACTGTACTTTGTTGAAGCACCTTTGGCAGCAATTACAGCCTAGAGTCTTCTTGGGTATGACGCTACAAGCTTGGCACACCTGTATCTGGGGAGTCTCTCCCATTCTTCTCTGCAGATCCTCTCAAGCTCTGTCAGGTTGTATCGGGAGCGTCGCTGCACAGCTATTTTCAGGTGTCTCCAGCGATGTTCGATCGGGTTCAAGTCTGGCCTCCGGCTTGGCCACTCAAGGACATTCAGAGACTTGTCCCGAAGCCACTCCTGCTTTGTCTTGGCTGTGAAAAATATGTTTCACTTTTTGCTGTGTAAAAACTCTGACAAAAGCGATCAAAGTTCATTTGAGTTTCCTCTTTGTTAATTATTCTGCCCCTCACAAAAAAACGTAATGTGAAAAAGTAGATTTTCAGCCAGGGCCTAATATTCTAAGAGCTGATTTGGGTTGGGCCGGCCCGGGTTTCTGATTTGAGCAACATTGTGACCTGTTTGAGACCAACGAGTGGCCGTGTCTATGTGAGAAGCGTGCCGGCATCTCTCACATAACTAAAATAATGATCACATGATCTCTCTAACTCTCTGCTATGACAGACATGAACCTGCAACTCTAATCTCACCAGCATTGCACTTCATAATTTATTTTCTTATCAAATCGAGTGAAGGGTTAAAAAGGAACTGCAGCACCTCTGATAAATGTAAATACATTTGGCAAAGTTATATAATCACTGCGGTCTGTTCAGAAAAAAAACGAAATAATTCAGAATAGCCTACTACACCATGAGCAGGCCTATAGCCACAGAGGCCCAATAACAATGCCCGGGCTACCAAAATATTTACAAAGTAAAACAAAAGCGAGATAGGCCTTTGGCACGAGCCCATCAGCCATCACCAGCGAGTGAGCTGCGTGTCATTGGGCGAGCTAGTGAAACTGGAAAGCATTTTTAGGACTATAATTTCCTCCTCATATTGTAGCCTACAACATGTATCTCTACACACCTAGGCCAAGGCTATTGATGGATTCAAGACAAAGTTGTTATTATTGATCTCAGACTCTCAGTTTGTCAGTGTCAAAGTAGCCTGTCATTTCATCATTTATTTGTGCGGCATTAAAAAAAGATTCTGCCAATGTCATGTGTCATGTAAAATTGTGTATAATTGCATGAAATGTGTTTACAAAAGGCCACATTTGTCACGCCCTGACCGTAGAGAGCTTTTTATGTCTCTATTTTGGTTTGGTCAGGGAGTGATTTGGGTGGGCATTCTATGTTCATTTTCTATGTTTTGTATTACTTTGTGTTTGGCCGGGTATGGTTCTCAATCAAAGGCAGCTGTCTTTCGTTGTCTCTGATTGAGAACCATACTCAGGTAGCCTTTTCCCACCTGTGTTTTGTGGGTAGTTGTTTTCTGTTTTTGTGTCTGCACCAGACAACTGTTTCGGTTGCGTTCGTTCTCTTTGTTTTTCAGTATTCAGATCTATTAATAAATCATGAACACTTACCACGCTGCGCTTTGGTCCACTTCTTCAAACAGCTGTCACAACATATTTCTGGGACCCTAGAATACAAAAAAATGTTCCCCATGTGTGCAACTTCTGTAAGTGCCTCTACTCCACTGCTCTGTGTCACTTTTTTCTCATGTGTTCAAGTACCTCAACTTCAGAACACCCCAGGTTAATCCCGTCTCACACTCACTTTTCAGCACCGGAGAATCTTGTTTCTCATGGTCTGAGAGTCCTTTAGGTGCCTTTTGGCAAACTCCAAGCGGGCTGTCATGTGCCTTTTACTGAGGAGTTGCTTCCGTCTGGCCACTCTACCATAATGGCCTGATTGGTGGAGTGCTGCAGCGATGGTTGTCCTTCTAGAAGGTTCTACCATCTCCACAGAGGAACTCTGGTGTCAGAGTGACCATCACGTTCTTGGTCACCTCCCTGACAAAGGCCCTTCTCCCCCGATTGCTCAGTTTGGCAGGGCGGCCAGCTCTAGGAAGAGTCTTGGTGGTTCCAAACTTCTTCCATTTAAGAACAATGAAGGCCACTGTGCTCTTGGGGACCTTCAACGCTGCAGAAATGTTTTGGTACCCTTCCCCAGATCTGTGCTCAATTTTGAGTCTCATAGCAAAGGGTCTGAATAATTATGTAAATAATGTATATATATATATTTTTAAATGTTACTTTTTTTCCAAATCTTTTTACTTTATCCCCTTTTCCTGGTATCCAATCGTTAGTATCTTGTCTCATCACTACAACTCCCGTACGGGCTCGGGAGAGATGAAGGTCGAATGCCATGCATCCTCCAAAACTCAACCCAACCAAGCCGCATCCAACACAGCGCGCATCCAACCCGGAAGCCAGCCGCACCAATATGTTGGAAGAAACACCATGCACCTGGCGACCTGGTTAGCGTGCACTGTGCCTTGCCCGCCACAGGAGTGGCTAGTGCGATGAGACAAGGATATCCCTAACGGCCAAACCCTCCCTAACCCACTGCACAACCCGGGGGGCCTGTTTTGTATTTATTTTTAATACATTTGCAACAATTTCTAAAAACCTGTTTTCGCGTTGTGGAGTATAGTGTGTAGATTGATGAGGGGGAAAATAATGGAATCATTATAGAATAAGGCTGTAAGGTAACAAAATGTGGAAAAAGTCAAGGGGTTTGAATACTTTCCAAATGTACTGTATTTAAATAATTCTGGGAAGTCAGAGTGGGGATTTCTTGACTAATAATGGGCTACTTCCTGTAAACTTTCCAGCTTTTGTTTAGATTTGCTTTGCTCGTATCTTATACACACTCAGGCAGCATGGAAAGGATTGGATTTTTTTGTCCAATACCAGTTAATTAACAAGGATTTAGTGAGAATGGAAAATAACGTAAACTATTTTCAGCAGCAATTGCCAAAAGTAGCATTAGGGAATTGTAATTATTGTACTCCTTTCAAGGCCATAATTGCTGTAGGAATTGCATGGGAATTTAGAGTATGTCCATTGTTCACTCTGACATCATTAGAACACCAAACTGAACATGGCTAAAATCCAAAAGTTGAAAACACAAACTGAACATGACATACATCCTAATGATTAACTCATAATTTGCCGTGGTCTTGGTCAATTCCTTCAGTTGCAAACAATAATGTAGTTGTTATTTTCTTATTGGTGAAACTAGCAATACTTTTACCTGGGTGCACCTCTACTACTTAATACCACCTTCCACATCACTCTCTCTCTCTCTCTCTCTCTCTCTCTCTCTCTCTCTCTCTCTCTCTCACACACACACACACACACACACACACACACACACACACACACACACACACACACACACACACACACACACACACACACACACACACACACACACACACACACACACACACACACACACACACACACACACACACACACACACACACACACACACACACACACACACACACACACACACACACACACACACACACACACACACACTTCAATTACTTCCTACTTCGGCACATAGACTCGGTACTGGTACCCCGTGAATATAGCCAAATTATCATTACTCATTGTATATTTATTCATCTTGTTATAATTGTTCTATTATTTCAAATTTTTTCTCTTTGCCTTGTTGGGAAGGGCCTGTAAGAAAGCATTTAGTCTTCATCTGTTGGTCTACAACTGTTGGTCTATTTGACACACACACTTCTCCCTCCTCTCACCTGGCAAAGGAAGCTGGCCACCTGAGCTGAACTCCAGTCCTCACACTGCTACCTGGTTGGCAGGTTCATTACTGTCACCACCAAATGGAGCTCTGAAGTCCAGGCTCTAATTGGAAGTGATGGACTTACCTCTCTCACACTCCGCTACTCCACTACAGCCCACATCAGGAAGAAGACCTGGGGAGGAGTGGAGATCTCTCACTGGGGCAGGCCATTCTCTCTCTCTTTTTCTCTCTCTCTCTCTCTCTTTTTTCTTTCTCTTTCTCGTGTTCTATTTATGAAACCCTTATGGAAGAAAAATGCAGTCAGAGTGCAGTACAACTGCAGTAGGCTGCAAGTACTGCATCCAAAATAACACTGTTTCTTTGCTGCAGTAATTTTGCTGTGCAATTGCAGTTAAAGTGCAGTAGGACTGCAGTTCAACTGCAGTACATTGCAGTTATTCTGCAATTACTGCATCCAAAATACCCCAGTCCACTGCAGTTACTGCACTTTTACTGCAGTTTCAAAACTGCAATCTTTTTTGTAAGGGAACAAATGTCACACTTAAATCTGCAGGGAGAAAATGGGAAACAAAGACTTTCTCATAGTCAAAGTGAGAAATTACATTTGAAAGTGAACATTTCTGGCTACATGACACAATATTGCTTGACAGCATTATCCTTCTCACAGATGAGTCTGACCTCATCTATATTTTGTCAACCTGTATGTGTCTAAAAGTGTCATGTTTGACTTCAACATAATGACAGCCCACTCAATGTTTGACGCCATAGCCCTTGTCGTCACAAGAAAGAGGAGAGGCAAACGCTCTCGAAACTCCATTACATTTGACAACAACAACCTTGTAGTTTTTTGCTCAACAATCAGTCACGTTCGATACAGCTGAGGAAAAAAAACGAAGCAATTTCTTTCAGTGAGACAATTATGTAAGGGGAGAGTTTCTTCTTGTATCATCCCCAATATACCCACCAAGCATTTACCGACGGCGACGTCTTTTTTTTGGTCCTGTCCGGACTTGTCGTATTTCTTTGGTACAGTCCGGACCAAATCTGAACCAAGCAAATCTGAATCAATCTATGTTTCACACATTTGGACAGCACAGTGCAGCAGTAGAGCACAGTACAGTAGAGATTTCATAGATCATAGATTTCATAGATACACCAGCAGCTTTAATTTGAGGGACCTAGGAAAATTGTGTTGAAGCTAATTTCCTGCAATTCTACGTAGTTTAACAAGACTCATAAAACATTTTAGTTAGTTATTTAATAATAACAATAAAGGAAAATAGTCTAGACCCGCTTTCCCCAAATGTTCTTCTGCTACCAAATATATATTATTATGATCATTTATAAGAACCCTCAATTTAATTACACATTTACATTACATTTACATTACATTTAAGTCATTTAGCAGACGCTCTTATCCAGAGCGACTTACAAATTGGTGCATTCACCTTATGACATCCAGTGGAACAGCCACTTTACAATAGTGCATCTAAATCTTTTAAGGGGGGGGGGGGGGTGAGAAGGATTAATTTATCCTATCCTAGGTATTCCTTAAAGAGGTGGGGTTTCAGGTGTCTCCGGAAGGTGGTGATTGACTCCGCTGTCCTGGCGTCGTGAGGGAGTTTGTTCCACCATTGGGGAGCCAGAGCAGCGAACAGTTTTGACTGGGCTGAGCGGGAACTGTACTTCCTCAGTGGTAGGGAGGCGAGTAGGCCAGAGGTGGATGAACGCAGTGCCCTTATTTGGGTGTAGGGCCTGATCAGAGCCTGGAGGTACTGAGGTGCCGTTCCCCTCACAGCTCCGTAGGCAAGCACCATAGTCTTGTAGCGGATGCGAGCTTCAACTGGAAGCCAGTGGAGAGAGCGGAGGAGCGGGGTGACGTGAGAGAACTTGGGAAGGTTGAACACCAGACGGGCTGCGGCATTCTGGATGAGTTGTAGGGGTTTAATGGCACAGGCAGGGAGCCCAGCCAACAGCGAGTTGCAGTAATCCAGACGGGAGATGACAAGTGCCTGGATTAGGACCTGCGCCGCTTCCTGTGTGAGGCAGGGTCGTACTCTGCGGATGTTGTAGAGCATGAACCTACAGGAACGGGCCACCGCCTTGATGTTAGTTGAGAATGACAGGGTGTTGTCCAGGATCACGCCAAGGTTCTTAGCGCTCTGGGAGGAGGACACAATGGAATTGTCAACCGTGATGGCGAGATCATGGAACGGGCAGTCCTTCCCCGGGAGGAAGAGCAGCTCCGTCTTGCCGAAGTTCAGCTTGAGGTGGTGATCCGTCATCCACACTGATATGTCTGCCAGACATGCAGAGATGCGATTCGCCACCTGGTCATCAGAAGGGGGAAAGGAGAAGATTAATTGTGTGTCGTCTGCATAGCAATGATAGGAGAGACCATGTTAGGTTATGACAGAGCCAAGTGACTTGGTGCATAGCGAGAATAGGAGAGGGCCTAGAACAGAGCCCTGGGGGACACCAGTGGTGAGAGCGCGTGGTGAGGAGACAGATTCTCGCCACGCCACCTGGTAGGAGCGACCTGTCAGGTAGGACGCAATCCCAAGCGTGGGCCGCGCCGGAGATGCCCAACTCGGAGAGGGTGGAGAGGAGGATCTGATGGTTCACAGTATCGAAGGCAGCCGATAGGTCTAGAAGGATGAGAGCAGAGGAGAGAGAGTTAGCTTTAGCGGTGCGGAGCGCCTCCGTGATACAGAGAAGAGCAGCCTCAGTTGAATGACTAGTCTTGAAACCTGACTGATTTGGATCAATAAGGTCATTCTGAGAGAGATCGCGCGGGAGAGCTGACCAAGGACGGCACGTTCAAGAAAAATACACAAATTCTCTTTTACAGAAAGTCAATAGATCAATTGATGGTGACAGTCACACATTGTGTAAGATTACAATAAGATTCATATCTTTGACGCCTCAACTTTATAAGGTCATAGCTCAGCTTTGGAATGTTCTAGAGACAAACCACACACTGCTCCCTGGTCCACATGTTCATTACTGTCACCAAATCGATCAGATTTAGATCTGGTCTGCACCGACCAAATGTGTACTTGTTTGGGGGACGGGGCTCATTAGAATTATTACCCAGCGTGCCTTGCAAGTGTTTTTTTTAACATTAACATTTTGGTCATTCAGCACACATTCTTTTTCAGAGCGACTGCAATCAATTAAGTTACATACAACATATCACAGTCATAGCATGACTGCTTTTCTATAACTGTTACTGAGAACGTAATTGTAGGTGAATTGGTCTGTTGGTTTATTTTTTGGGAGGTTGGACTAATGTGAATATCTTCACAGCCAGTCTTAACCTCTTACACAGTCTGAAACAAATCTACTTTGAAACAACAGTATACATCTCATACACATGGTTATGGGCTTAAAAAATAATACACCTGTGCCATGTCAGATATAGAGTTGAAATGTATAATTTTTTTGTTTGCATCCCAATATTACATTATTATGTAATAAACTCAGCAAAAAACAAAACGTCCCTTTTTCAGGACCCTGTCTTTCAAAGATAATTAGTAAAAATCCAAATAACTTCATAGATCTTCATTGTAAAGGGTTTAACACTGTTTCCCATGCTAGTTCAATGAACCATAAACAATGAATGAACATGCACCTGTGGAACAGTCGTTAATTAAGACACTAACAGCTTACAGACGGTAGGCAATTAAGTTATGAAAACATAGGACACTAAAGAGGCCTGTCTCCTGACTCTGAAAAACACCAAAAGAAAGATGCCCAGGGTCCCTGCTCATCTGCGTGAACGTGCCTTAGGCATGCTACAAGGAGGCGTGAGGACTGCAGATGGGGCCAGGGCAATAAATTGCAATGTCCGTACTGTGAGAGGCTTAAGACAGCGCTACAGGGAGACAGGAGGGACAGCTGATGGTCCTCGCAGTGGCAGACCACGTGTAACAACACCTGCACAGGATCAGTACATCCGAACATCACACCTGCAGGACAGGTACAGGATGGCAACAACAACTGCCCGAGTTACACCAGGAACGCACAATCCCTCCATCAGTGCTCAGACTGAGAGGCTGGACTGAGGGCATGTAGGCCTGTTGTAAGGCAGATCCTCACCAGACATTACCGGCAACAACGTTGCCTATGGGCACAAACTCACTGTCGCTGGACCAGACAGGACTGGCAAGAAGTGCTCTTCACTGACGAGTCGCGGTTGTGTCTCACCAGGGGTGTTGATCAGATTTGCCTTTATCATCGAAGGAATGAGCGTTACACCGAGGCCTGTACTCTGGAGCAGGATAAATTTGGAGGTGGAGGGTTCGTCATGGTCTGGGGCGGTGTGTCACAGCATCATCGGACTGAGCTTCTTGTCATTGCAGGCTATCTCAACGTTGTGCGTTACAGGGAAGACAGCCTCCTCCCTAATGTGGTACCCTTCCTGCAGGCTCATCCTGACATGACCCTCCAGCATGACAATGCCACCAGCCATGCTGCTCCTTCTGTGTGTGATTTCCTGCAAGACAGGAATGTCAGTGTTCTGCCATGGCCAGCGAAGAGCCCGGATCTCAATCTCATTGAGCACGTCCCGTTGGATCGGCGGGTGAGGGCTAGGGCCATTTCCCCCAGAAATGTCCAGGAACTGGCAGGTGCCTTGGTGGAAGAGTGGGGTAACATCTCACAGCAAGAACTGGCAAATCTGGTGCAGTCCATGAGGAGGAGATGCCCTGCAGTACTTAATGCAGCTGGTGTCCACACCAGATACCGACTGTTAATTTTGATTTTGACCCCCCCCCTTTTTGTTCAGGGACACATTATTCCATTTTTGCTAGTCACATGTCTGTGGAACTTGTTCAGTTTATGTCTCATTTGTTGAATCTTGTTATGGTTATACAAATATTTACACATGTTAAGTTTGCTGAAAATAAACTCAATTGACAGTGAGAAGACATTTGTTTCCATCACAGAAGAATGAAATATAACAAAACCATTTGGCATAGAAACACTGGATTTTCTGAGTATTTCATTTTTTAAATGTTGATTAATTATGGGTGAAATGGAGGACCGAATGTACCCCTGTCCCAGAGACTCCGTGATATATGTCTCCATAGCCAACGTCTCCTCTTGGGACAATGGGTACACGTGACTCTTGGGAAGCGCAGCGTTACCCTGGAGATCTATCGCACAATCCCTTCCCGGTCGATGTGGTGGTAATTTAGTCGCCTTCTTTTTACTAAAAGCGATTGCCAAATCGGCATACTCGGGGGGAATGCTCACGGTGGGACCCTGGTCTGGACTTTCCACCGAGGTGGCACCAATGGAAACTCCCAGACACCTTCCAGAACACTCCTCTGACCACCCCTGGAGAACCCCCTGTTTCCACAAAATTTTAGGATTGTGCCGGGCCAGCCAGAGAATCCCGCACCACTTCACCCGTCTCCTCGAGTTTCTTTTTTGTGAAGAAGAAGGAGGGAGGATTGCGTCCATGTATTGATTATAGAGGTCTAAATGCCATCACAGTGGGGTTCAGCTACCCACTACCTCTCATTGCTATGGCAGTGGAATCCTTTCAGGGAGCGCAGTTCTTCACAAAATTGGATCTCAGGAGCGCGTATAGCCTGGTGCGTATTCGGAAGGGAGACGAGTGGAAAACCGCATTTAGTAGCACATCGGGCCACTATGAGTACTGCGTCATGCCGTATGAGTTAAAAAATGCTCCAGCCATTTTTCAATCCTTTGTAGACGATATTCTCAGGGACCTGCATGGGCAGGGAGTGGTTGTTTATCTTGTTAGGGAGTTATATTCCTGTGCGGGTAGCGTGACTACAGCTCAAGCTCATTACCATAACGCACAATGCGCAAAAATATTCCTAAAAATATTTAACCTCCACACATTAACAAGTAAAATAGCTCAAATGAAAGATAAACAAGTTGTTTATCTAGCCAGCAAGTCAGATTTCTAAAATGTTTTACGGCGAAAACATAGCACATATTTATGTCAAACCACCACCGCAGACATAGCTCATTAGCATAGCCAAGTAGGAAAAAATATGCAATCAACAAACGCAGGATTAAAAGAAAAATCATTTCACTAACCTTTTGAAATCTTCATCAGATGACAGTAATATAACATGTTACACAGTACATTCATTTTTTTTCAATAATATGCTATATATATCCATAAATCTCTGTTTACAATGATGCATCGTTCAAAAAATGCTACTAAAATGTCCGGAGAAATTAAATAGCTCCGGCAGATAACGTCAGCTAACAAGGAATACACATCATAAACTTTGACTAAATATGCATGTTTTACACATGTATAGGAAGATACACTTCTTCTAAATGCAAACGCTGTGTTACTTTTATTTATAACATTACATTTTGCGTTTACTAGGCTATAATAGGGAGTCGGCGCTCCCACATTAGCATAATGACTCCTCTATCTTGGAGTCGACATACAGGGCACTATTTTTTTGGCGTGACCGAGACCTTTCGGCACGCTCAATTTCTCGTGAGCGCGCGATTCACACACTGACAAGCCCCATAGAAGGCAGCCTTCACGCTGAACACGTAGAAACTGTTCCCAGAGCGGTAGCCTTTTGGGAAGTGCGTTAAAGATGACGTCAAAGTAGGGGCAACTTTTTCCATTACAAGAGAGATTTTGGGAGAATGCATGCCCTGACACTTCTGCTTTACATAGAGACAAAATGTAAACGGTTTTAGAAGTGTTAGAGTGTTTTCTATTCGATAATATTTTTTATATGCAAATATTAGCAACTTTTGAAAAAAAATTATCCTGTTTTATATGGGTACCCAAATCCCAATCCTCCAGAAGGGGCAGTAAACCGTGGTATCCTGAACAGGTTATATCGATGACATTCTGATCTACTCAGCCACTCACGCCGCGCATATGTCTCTGGTACGCAAGGTGCTTGGTAGACTGCTGGAGCATGACCTATACGTCAAGGCTGAGAAGTGTGTGTTCTCCAAACGAGCCGTCTCTTTTCTGGGTTATCACATTTCCACCTCGGGGGTGGAGATGGAGGGTGACCGCAATAAGGCCGTGCGTAATTGGCCGACTCCAACCACGGTAAAAGAGGTGCAGCAGTTTTTGGGTTTTGCCAACTACTACCGGAGGTTTATCCGGGGTTTTGGCCAGGTAGCGGCTCCAATTACCTCACTCCTAAAGGGGGGCCCGGTGTGGTTGCGATGGTCAGCAGAGGCGGACAGAGCTTTCAACAGGTTGAGGGCGCTGTTCACAGATGCACCTGTGTTGGCGCATCCGGACCCCTCTCTAGCATTCATAGTGGAGGTGGACGCGTCCGAGGCTGGGGTGGGTGCCGTGCTATCACAGCGCTCGGGTACGCCACCAAAACTCCGCCCCTGCGCTTTCTTCTCGAGTAAGCTCAGCCCAGCGGAGCGTAACTATGATGTGGGGGACCGGGAGTTGTTAGCGGTGGTCAGGGCTCTGAAGGTGTGGAGACACTGGCTTGAGGGGGCTAAGCACCCCTTTCTCATCTGGACCGACCATCAAAATCTGGAGTATATTCGGGCAGCTAGGAGACTGAACCCGCGGCAGGCAAGGTGGGCCATGTTTTTCACTCGATTCCGGTTCACTTTATCATATAGACCAGGCTCCCAGAACGTGAAGGCGGACGCACTGTCCCGCCTTTATGACACGGAGGATAGGTCCACCGAACCTACTCCCATCCTTCCGGCCTCAAAGCTGATGGCACCGGTGGTATGGGAGGTGGACTCGGACATCGCGCGGGCGTTACGGGCTGAACCCGCGCCTCCTCAGTGTCCGGCGGGGCGGAGGTACGTGCCGCTTGGTGTTCGGGATCAACTGATTCGGTGGGCTCACGTCCTACCCTCCTCGGGTCGCCCTGGGGTGAGGAGGACAGTGGGGAGCCTTCGGGGGAGGTATTGGTGGCCTACCTTGGCTAGGGACGTTAAGGTTTATGTCTCCTCCTGTTTGGTATGCGCCCAGAGTAAGGCTCCTAGGCACCTTCCTAGAGGGAAGTTACAACCCCTCCCCGTTCCACAACGGCCATGGTCACATCTATCCGTAGATTTCCTGACCGACCTTCCACCGTCTCAGGGTAACACCACGGTTCTGGTGATTGTGGATCGGTTCTCTAAGTCCTGCCGTCTTCTCCCGTTGCCCGGTATCCCAACAGCCCTACAGACTGCGGAGGCATTATTCACCCACGTCTTCCGGCACTACGGGGTGCCGGAGGACATCGTTTCTGATCGGGGCCCCCAGATCACGTCCCGGGTATGGAGGGCGTTCATGGAGCGTCTGGGGTCTCGGTCAGCCTGACCTCCGGTTATCACCCCGAAAGTAATGGGCAGGTGGAGAGAGTAAACCAGGAGGTGGGTAGGTTTCTGCGGTCGTACTGCCAGGACTGGCCAGGGGAGTGGGCGAGATACATCCCCTGGGCTGAAATGGCCCAGAACTCACTACGCCACTCCTCTACTAATGTGTCCCCCTTTCAGTGTGTGTTGGGGCACCAGCCGGTCCTGGCACCGTGGCATCCGAGCCAGACCGAGGCTCCTGCGGTGGAGGAATGGGTGCAGCGCTCCAAAGAGACCTGGAGGGCCGTCCAGGAATCCCTTCATCAGGCTAGTGGTCGGCAGAAAAGGAGTGCTGACCGCCACCGCAGTGAGGCCCCCGTGTTTGTACCAGGGGACAGGGTCTGGCTCTCGACCCGAAACCTACCCCTCCGCGTGCCCTGCCGGAAGCTTGGGCCGCAGTGTGTAGGGCCGTTCAAAGTCCTGAGGAGAATAAACGAGGTGTGTTATCGATTACAACTCCCTTCCTATTATCGTATTAACCCCTCGTTTCATGTGTCTCTCCTCAGGCCGGTGGTAGCTGGTCCCCTACAGGACGGTGAGGTACTGGAGGTCCCTCCTCCACCTCTGGACATCGAGGGGTCCCCGGCGTATACGATACGGGCCATTCTGGACTCGAGACGCCGGGTGAGGGGCTTGCAGTACCTCGTGGACTGGGAGGGGTACGGTCCGGAGGAGAGGTGCTGGGTACCCACCAGGGACATTTTGGATCCGTCAATGTTGAGGGATTTCCATCGCCTCCATTCGGATCGCCCTGCGCCTCGTCCTCCGGGTCGACCTCGAGGCCAGTGTCGGCGCGCTGCGGGAGCCACGCGCCAAGGGGGGGTACTGTCACGACTCCGACCGAAGGACACTCCCCTTCCCGTTCGGGTGGCGCTCGGCGGTCGTCGTCGCCGGCCTACTAGCTGCTGCTGATTATTTCCTCCCCCTCCTTATGTGTTGATTGAGTGCACCTGTTTTGAATTAGGTAGTTAGGCTTTATTAGTCAGCCGGCCCGCAGAGTTCCTTGTGCGGGATTAATTATTGTGACCATCTGTTTTAGTGCACTTGTGTGCACGTCTATGGGTTTTGTGTTTTTCCCATTTTGTGGGTTTTCCCTAGACCGTTTAAGTCCCCCTGTTTGGGGGCATTTGTGTGTTCATTACGCTCTGTGTGTTCGTGAGGGTTGGCTTATGTTCGCCGTTTGTCGGTGCATTAAAATAGCACTCACCTGAACTCTCTGCTTCCTGCGCTTGACTCCTCACCCATTACACTCAGATCGTTACAAATTGTATTTGGGAAATAAAGATAGACATGTTTTTAAAAAGGAAGTGGTAATATTTAATTCATCAGTTTGTGTTGAATGACCTCTGTTCTGACTTTCTGGGACTTTCTCCCTCTCCAGAAAGGCTAGAGACATTGGGTGAGATTTAAGTATAATATTGTTAGGTTCTAATTTCAGAGTAAATAACTCACGGACACTAAAGAAGCTTAATCAAGTTAAATTTTTCCCAAAGGGTCGACACAGCTGTATTCAGACAAAAATATGTCCTCACCATCACAATTATATATACCCCACTTTGGACACTCCTCCTTCTCTCCAATCATTACATCTTATGGTTCGACAGGAAGAGGGTAACAGGATACTAAACCCTTATTACTCCCTTCAGGGGATCTGACCTGACCTCCTGACCTCAACCCCCCCTTCGCCTAATCCACAGATGGCCATCTGCTCCCCTATTGCAATCCTGTATCTCCTCTCGTCCACCCAGCATATTCCACAGCCACTCTGTCTTTCTACAGATCCCACTCCTTTGTATACTTTGCATCTGATCTATCATGTCTTTAATATATGTTCAAATTTAAGCCCGAATCTAACAGTCCCTCCTCTTGAACAATAGCGTCCTAATGTTCAATATATACAAACTTGGAAATTACTAATGAATGGAAAAACAATAATACAACATGCATTTAAAAAACAAACAAATTAATATGAATGAATAAACAATGATAACAAATCACAAATTAAAACATTTACAAATTGAACAATCAATGATAACAAACATTCACTGTGAGGTTTACAAACTCAGAGACTTATGGCCTCTGTTCTATAACCACATCCTACACAATTCTATTTCCATCTCTCATCACAAAACAAAATGCCATTCCAGCTGAATCTGCTGTCTTGTTCCTTGTCAGCTGGAACACTTTTTGTTTCTCCACTTTCTCCTACTGATTCCTAAGACAGTGATAGAATGGAAAGCAACAAAAATACATAAAACATAACAGCATTACTAACGTGATAAGCTATTCATAATTATATATGCATGAAAACCAAAGTCTGAGACCATTACAATTCCCACTCTCTCGTCACCTGACTCTATGCCTCCAGGATACTTCCCTGCAGGGTTCCACAAAAATTAAAGCTCTAAAAAGGCTTCCTCATGCTTTCGCCCAGTCGTCCCCTTTCGGCCCCAGGTTCCGAGAGGTGTTCCAAAGTCATGTCATTTTCACTTTGTCCTCATCTCTTCCATTTCACCTGATAGGCACGTCACCTGATATGCAAGCGTGAATCCTAATATAATAATAATCATTTACAGCTTTTATACATCAGTCATTGACATAATTCTCGTATGGGTGGTCCCATCAATGCTCTTCAACATTTTGCCTTCAACATTTTGTTCAGAGTACAATTACCCCAACATCTATCCTTTATCATATGATGCATTGACCAATAAAGTAGCTAACCCCAACCCAACTATGATGTTTAAAGTAGCTCCCAGACCCAACCCATCTGTATGTCTTACAATGGAATCTAGTCTCTCTCTCTTTCTCTCTCGCTCCGCTTCCTCTGTCATGGTGTCTTCACTCACCCATTATGCAGCTATACCTCATTTCATGTGAGAACTATGCACCCCGCAAGGAGAGTCATGATGATCTTTACCGCTGCAGGTACTGTAAGGTGTAGTGTGTGTGGCCCAAACCAACGCTGTCTCAACACCGCCGCTTTGTTGTCTCTTGATGTACACGCAATCTCCAGAATTCAGCCCTTGATTATCTCTGCTTTCACCTGAGAATATACACACTGCAACACATGGATCATTTCCAGACAACATAAACTCTCCTCCTATGGCAAGATCACTAATTTGTGACATTTGAAAACAGCCTCCCCTGTACTCCCATCGGTCTCCCAGTTACCAGTTACCAATCCATGTGGCACGAGTCCTCATAAGCTGATATCCCAACAATGCTATTAAAGTAACCCCTGCTACTACTAACATGGCCCATGACTATTGTCTCACAATACCCCTCATTTGCACAGTAGTCCAGTTCCATGCTGTCAATATAGCATCCTTCGCTACTAGTACTGCTCCTTCAGTTGCTGTCCCTACCGCGACTGCCGTGAGAATAACTCCTGCATGTCATCTGTCAAATGTTCACTGGTTGTTAGAAATTGGGAAAAGATTAATGATTTGGGAAAAATATCCAACCTAACAAAACTCTGAGTCACAGGTGTCCTGAAAGTTTACCATAGTGTCTGAAATGCCATCACTATCTCTTCTACTCTCACCATGCTCTAGGTATGTGCAATGTTAAACTAAATCCCCATATTGTGTACAGTTAGCTGTCCTTCCTCTCCTATGAGCTATCTTCTGTAACAATATAAAGTCTCTGGGAATGATGCTCCTCTATCATTACATCTAACCCATAACACACTAGTCATTACTCCTAATGCATTTTCTACAGTTATAAACATAATAACACATTCTCAAATCTATTAGTCAATATACATCATTCCCTCCTCTGGAACAATGAACACCATTATGTTCCACGAAACCTAAAAACAAATTGACTTGAAAAGGAAATGCCGGATTAAGTGATATGACATGCTATTCTATAGAATCCTTTATCTGTAATTAATATTATTTATTTACTAAATACCTAACTAATCACACAGAATTACATATACACAGAATGAATCATACCTTGATTCGTCATAAAGGAAAACATCCCTAGCGGGCGGGACAGATATGACATCTGGTTACACAAAGAAAATGGTGCAGGGTTTGAGTGAAAGAGCGGGAAGACAGAGGAACAAAGGGAGAAGCAATGTCTCTACCATAAATACAGTATCTTATGCATTCTAAATTACCGCCCATTTGGAATAGGAAAATGCAATAAATATTTACTCTGAGCTGCGCTTCGGTAGGTTGGTGGTAGATGGAAGCACGTGTTGTCCAACAGAGTCCGTTATCCTTTGAAGAATGTATCTGCTGGTAAATTGGATACGTTGTAGTAAAGTCTTTGTGTGGTAGACGGGATACTCTGTCTGTTCTTTCCGAGCTCACGTTTGCAGCTGCTGTTGCTAACTCAACAGCTCGGAGGTATCACTTCTGTAGTGAATAAGAGTTCAAAGTTCATACCATTCGCAACCAAAGCTCACGCTGAGGTTGGCTCCGTTCTGTAGTTATTATCTGAACCATTCTGACATCGGACCGTCGTCCTCACATCCTCGGAACAGGAGGTTACATTTTCGTCAAGGCTTTATATAGTGGAGGGAGAAGGGTGTGCTTTCACAGTTTTATAACCCATGTTTCTTCACAGGGGTGGGCCACTGATTGAGAAGAGCCCTAACACTATGAAAACCCAAATCTCTCATTTGGAAGCTAAAATTTCATTTAATCTCTTCACCAATAATTATATATTCAAACATTTAAATTGAACTACAATGCGCAGATTTTCCACTGTAGAGTCTATGTCATCCTATCATTGAGGAGAATGTCTCAGATGACAACCAAACTGGCATCATAAGTACCAACACATATGTTCAAGTGGTCGGATTACCAGAATATGGTTCATTTCCCCCCACCTTCTGATGTTCCCAGAATCTCTATGTTAACCAAAGGATTTTCAAATGTCACATCAGTAGGGTAGAGAGAGGAAAAAGGGGGGAGGGGGTATTTATGACTGTCATAAACCTTCCCCCAGGCCAACGTCATGACAATGTTTAATAACCTAGCACCAGCCATTGATGCGATGTAACATTACAACTCTGAATGCAGGGAAAACAAAAGAGAACAAAAAACGTTCATGGTTGTCCCAAGCTATCATCCAGTGATTCCCCTAACAAACCAACCCCCGTGCCAAATACATTTTATCAGCGACCCCACCCCTCGTCATTCTGAAGCAATTCTCTCTCGCTGTCTCCCAATCACAACACCGTAAATGATCCAACCCAAATTTAGAATGACATTCCTCAGTGCTTACTTTGAGTCTAGGACTTGAATTCTCGCTTCTCAGTTTAGCACACATCATCCCTGTTAGAACATACGTTTATAAACAACCTTTTATTGCTGGTAATAGCTCTTCTCATTACAGCCCCCCTTTGACCCTGTTTTCCTGACACGTGTGTCCTGGTAATGAAAGATCAGTATCTCAATGCATCCATAGTCCAAATTGTATGCAGTGTGTAGACCACCCCCCGTCCTTCACCCGGCACTTATCATTCTAGCGTGTCTTTTTCAGATATCGTCTTCTCAACGGCACATGTAACTTTTGCCTGTCACATTTTGTGGCCCTTGATAATGTCCCGATTTTATTATCCAAGTCGATACTTTTGTTTCTCCCCCGTACACAAGTCTCTCACCAGAGCCGTTCTCTTACTCCACGCTCACTCCACACACGCTCTCATTACTACGGCCCCGGTTTATTAGTCAGTCTCAGATAGAAGTGGTAAAAGTCACTGTCTCTCATTGCATGACTTTGTCGCTCTTTCTTCAGCCAGTTAGGGAGGGTTTTGAGGTTCACACACACTGTTTGTGGACAAATTATTCCTACCATGCATTAAGACACGATCTGACGTCACCTTCCATCATAACCTCAAAACAGTTTAGTTCATTTCATTTCTGTTTCAGGAAATCCAGACAAACATTGACTATATAACGAATAATTACATTAACCATTTCTTAATAACCTTATCTCTACGACAAATGTCAAAAGCATAACAACATACTGTTACTGCTAAAACCATTTTGTAAATGAGTCCATACTCCCACTACTGGCGACCTCTCGGAAGAGTTACCAGATTGTGAAGTTAGCACCCTAACCCCTCGCAGAATTCCACACTCCATTATCCAATCTGGTAAAATTTGTATGGAAACAAAAACACAAAATGAAATCAGCAAAATGTACATCACAATCAATTTGAAGTAACTGTCATCCCTTATTAACATATATTTTCCTTTCTATATGCAGACTGAACACAGTACCACTGTATAAGTACACAAAGACCAGGACCTCAGGGAACTGGTCATTTCCCCATTCGAACACGTGATTCAAAAACATGTTATATCAAAAATAAACATATTCGAATAACTAATCAATTTAGAATTACAACACTTTATAACTCCCTACGGTAATAATAATAATCTCCTAAAGAAATGGTACAATTTGATTAGAGACTGGTGTTTCTCATTCGTTTTATAATTAAATGACCCTGTTCTGTTAATTTCTAGTGAGGTTAATTTCTAATCTCACGAGAGATTTTTAGGATACAGGGCATTCGACACCATTAGAATGTTTCCTGTCCCTTTTCTTTCCCTGTCCTTCAGAAACCATTTAAATACCTTTCAAAACATTTCCATCCTTCTGCATACCCAATTTTACTGAATTGAATAGACCCCATCCAAATAAATCCCACAGTATCAACACACCGCAAACGCATATTCGTAACCAGTAAATGGTGCTGGTGAACCGTAGGTCCAGAACACACATGAACGGGCCTCACGTATTATCTGGAACTCGTTTATGGCGTAATCCAGATACGTTAATACCTAAAACTGCCGAATATCACAAACTGCTCTCCCCCTCAATGTCCGAGGACCTTCAAACGAAAAATAATGAAACCCCCCCTTTTGGAAAAGAGAGTGCACATTTCGTTAGCATTCACTATGCAACATTTTAGTCAGCAATCCAAAAGTATTAATTATAAACCAAACCTGTTATTTGTAAATCTGCTGTCCATTATTTAGCATGTACTACCCATAGACACGGCACAATTATTTCTCCACCGAGTGTAACACTGGTCTCCTTACCCCATGATTCTCCATAACCACCACACCACATACAACTATTTAAAGTTCATTTTAGGTTTGGTAACCCCTATACCAATTCCTCGTGACCCCTCCACCCTTTCGACCATTCTAGAATTCTATTCCAGAATAAGACGACATAAAATGTAAATCTATTAAAAATAAAACCACATAAAATGTCTCATGATATATATATAAAAAGAAGGCTTTCTGAGTTTGCAAGGAGTGTTTGGCCATCTAATTAAAATTTGTTACCTTTAGAATCCATTATTCAACCCAAAATACAGATTGTTCAACCCAGAATACATTTTCATGCAAATTTAGCCAATTTCTCATTGCAAGGAATTCGCAATACTTAATCCCTGGCCTAGGTTAGGTAAAACGTGATCACATACGTCTTCCTCCACATAGAAACTGTCTCTATGAACAACTTATCTCTATGAACAACTTATTGATCGAACAGAGACTATACACCCCTAGGTGAAAGTTCCATTCTTGCTAATCTCAAAACGATTAGTTGTTGCTCTTTTGAAAAAGATGCAAACTCTTGCATAGTAGCATTTCCTTCGAATGCAGTAGGATCCAGTATCACCTTACACTCATTCTTCCAATGCCTGATAGCTCCCTGTTTTAGATGTGGGACTATCTCCTCACGCTTTGATGTTTTTTCACTACGTTCCTTTGTCTTATCTTGGCCATTGAAACTATAGGTAGTGATTTTCTCTATGGCCCTATTAACCCCTCGCACGCCTGCGAGGTGAGAGGAGTTATTTTCCATTCTCAAAACATCGTCTTGAATTAAATCTACTACCCCCGCAAATACCGTTTTGATCACAGGGTTCAAACCTGTCATCAAAGCATAATTGCAAATTCTATCAATACACTCCCGTTCCTAGTCTTTCTGTGGTAGCCTACTGGTACTCATTCTGGTTTTATCGTGATGCATTCTTTGTTGATAGAATGCTGACATCAAAATGTTGGCATATTGAGCTTTTGATTCTATTTTTATGTCTTTATGCCAAGTCATAATAGCCTCCCTGAATTCTTTACTTGATTTGAATTCTCCGTCAACGGGAAAATATTGTCCAATTTGATCTACTTTGCGCAATTTTTCCCATATTCCAGTCGAATTGGTAGAATGCTTGTGCTCTTCTTTCAGCGCCTTCATGGATGAAAACAATTATGCTAGCTCTACATTACAGGGAGAATCGGAGCTGTTTGTCGCCATATCAATAGTTATTATTCCTTAAACTCTCCCGACGGTGTTCAGGGTATCTTAGATTACTTCACTCCCGTCTATAATACACACCTTCTATTAACTATTTTCTAAGATAGCACTACACACTTCCTCGGTAAATATTTAATTGGTCACGACACTTAATACCTTGTATTTAGAACCGATACCATAGTCTCTGCAAATGTATTACAGGAGAATATGGATGACTTATTTCCTCCAATATCCCTATTATTAAAAACACACATCACCAAAATTATTCACACTTGTCTTCCTATTTCCACATAATCTGCCATGGTTCACCACCCCAACAAGGCACAAAACTAACCTCCCATTCACACACACTGTCACGATTGTCATGGGAAGAAGTGGACCAAAGCGCAGCATGGTACGTGTTCATTCTATGTATTTATTAACCTTTCTAGCGCAGGCGCGACAACATTCCACTGAAAGGGCAGCGCGCGAAATTCTAAAATATTTTTTTGAAATATATAACTTTCACACATTAACAAGTCCAATACAGCAAATGAAAGATGAACATCTTGTTAATCTACGCATCATGTCCAATTTCAAAAATGCTTTACAGCTAAAGCACAACATATGATTATGTTAGATCACCGCCAAGTAAAAAAAAAACACACAGCCATTTGTCCAGCCAAAGATAGGAGTCACAAAAAGCAGAAATATAGATAAAATGAATCACTAACCTTTGATGATCTTCATCAGATGACACTCATTGGTCATCATGTTACACAATACATGTATGTTTTGTTTGATAATGTGCATATTTATATCCAAAAATCTCAGTTTACATTGGCGCTTTACGGGCAGTAATGTTTTGATTCCAAAACATCCGGGGATATTGCAGAAATACTCATAATAAACATTGATAAAAGATACTAGTGTTATTCACAAAATTGAAGATAGACTTCTCCTTAATGCAACCGCTGTGTCAGATTTAAAAAAAACTTTATGGAAAAAGCATAATCTGAGAAAGTGTAATGGCTTTCGTCTGTTGAATGAAGAAAGTCGGACCGAAATGCAGCGTGTAGGTTACTCATGACTTTAATGAACAGAATAGCGGTACAGGAAATAACTGAAATACAAAAACAACAGAACGGAAAGTGAAACTAATTACAGCCTATCTGGTGACTACAACACAGAGACAGGAACAAACACCCACAAAAATACAAAACGAACTCAGGCTACCTAAATACGGTTCCCAATCAGAGACAACGATAAGCACCTGACTCTATTTGAGAATCGCCTCAGGCAGCCAAGCCTAACTAGACACACCCCTAATCATACACAATCCCAATGCTAATAAAACCCCAATACGAAACACAACATATAAACCCATGTCACACCCTGGCCTACCCAAAATATAACAAAAACACAAAATACAATGACCAAGGCGTGACAGAAAGGCTCTTAGAGCCCAAAACAGCCAGAGGAATGTCCGCTATTTTGGAATCAACAAAGTTAGAAACAACACCATAAATATTCACTCTTCATCAGAAGGCACTCCCAGGAATTCCAGTTCGACAATAAATGACTGATTTGTTCCATAAAGTTCCATAATTTATGTCCAAATAGCCACTAGCCTCGTGTTCAGCCCAGTAATCCATCTTCATGATGCGCGAGCATTTCATCCAAACAAAAACTTGTGTTCCATTACAGTCCTTTAGAAACATGTCAAACAATGTATGGAATCAATCGTTAGGATGTTTTTAACATAAAACATCGATGATGTTCCAACCGGAGAATTTCTTTGTCTTCAGAAAAAGCACTGGAATGCTAGGTAACTGTCGGAAGTACGCGTCACGAGACCAAGGCTCTCTGCCAGACCACTGACTCAAAGAGGTCTCCTGAGCCCCTCCTTTATAGTAGAATCCTCATTCAAGTTTCAAAAGACGGTTGACATCTAGTGGAAGCCGTAGGAAGTGCAACCTCATCCATATCTCAATGTGTATTCAGTAGGCCAAGCTTTGAAAAACTACAAACCTCAGATGTCCCACTTCCTGATTGGATTTTTTCAGGTTTTCGCCTGCCATATGAGTTCTGTTATACTCACAGACATCATTCTAACTGTTTTAGAAACGTCAGAGTGTTTTCTATCAAATACTAATAATACTATGCATATATCAGCATCTGGGACAGAGTAGGAGGCAGTTCACTCTGGGCACGCTATTCATCCAAAAGTGAAAATGCTGCCCCTTATCCCAAAAAGGTTAACTGAACACCGACAACAACAAAACAAAATACGAACGTGACGTTCTGCAGGGTAAAATAATAACCCGTGCAAAATTAAGAACCCACAAATGAAAGAGGGAAAAAGGACTAAAAAGTATAATTCCCAATCGGAGACAACGATAGACAGCTGCCTCTGATTGGGAACCACACTCGGCCGAAAACAATGACATAGAAAACATAGAAATAAAGAAACTAGAATGCCCACCCTAGTCACACCCTGGCCTAACCAAAATAGAGAATAAAAACCTCTTTATGGCCAGGGCGTGACACACTCACACCCTACGCTTTTATGGCCACTGAAACTGGGCCTTTTGTCCTCTCGTTACAGTTTTAGCAGGGAACCAACCCCACCCAGAATTTACTCCGCTTGGACTTACCCTTCGCAGGTTTCAGTCTGCGCAGGCTTACCTTCCGGGACTCACCCTATTCTTATAGTAGTCACATGAACTATCCCAATCAGAATTTACCCCCTAGGATTTACCCCACAGGTACTAACCTGCTTGAGTTTACCTTCCGGGACTTAATCTATACTTATAGTACTAGCAGGAACCAACCTACTAGGGATTTACACCCTAGGACTTACCCTATAGATACCAGCCTGTACGAGTTTACCTTCCGGGACTTACCATCTACCATAATGCTACTACCGGTCGATATACAATGGGCCTATCGAATTAAACTCAGGCTCTCCAAGTCCGTATCCCATAATTTGTTCAGCATACGATTCTCATCTCCCAAAGATGTCAAAATAAGTGGAAACAGATATAGGAACTAGCCTACCTTGTTTGTTGCCAGCTCTGCTCCACTGATCTGGACTCTTTGGTTGAACTACAAATCGTCTGTTAGGTTCTAATTTCAGAGTAAATAACTCACGGAGACTAGAGAAGCTTAACCAAGTTGAATTCTTCCCAAAGGGTCGACATTCAGACAAAAGCATGTTCTCACCATCACAATTATATATACCCCAATTTGGACACTCCTCCTTCTCTCCAATCCTTACATCTTATGGTTCGACAGGAAGAGGATAACAGGATACTAAACCCTTATTACTCCCTTCAGAGGATCTGACCTGACCTCCTGACCTCAACCCCTCCTTTGCCTAATCCACAGATGTCCATCCGCTCCCCTATAGCAATCCTGTGATGTCCTCTCGTCCACCCAGCACATTCCACAGCCACTCTGTCCTTCTACAGATCTTACTCCTTTATATACTATGTGTCTGATCTATCATGTCTTTAATATCTCAATGTTCAAAGTTTAACCCTCATCAAACAATATGAAGTGTTGTTGTTTTGGTTGATTTGCGTTTGTCTTTGCTTCAATACAAACCAGATTGGGTTTGCTGTCTGGTCGGGATTTCTCCCAAAGGGTTAGCCCTCTAACTCCCTGACCCTGTAACTCTGAGGTGAGGTCGCCAATATGATAAGGGAGTATAAGCTAATTTGTTTCAACAGTGTGTTGTATTTGACATTTGTCTTAGAAATATTTGTATTCATAAAATAAAATGTAATAATTTGTCATACAGTGAATAGTTTGTCTTGATTTCCCAAATCAGACATGCCCTATACTGTTCTTGTCGGTCCAGTCTCGAAGTTATGGTGAGAGTGACTCCAGATGGCATCTAGGTGCATGGAAGAGATAATTCGACCAAGAAGAGTGTGAGCCTCACCCCCTCTAACTGACTAAAGTAATGGTGACAATGGCGTTCACTACGGCCCTGTCCTGCACCACTTCTACCTGAGACCTTAATCCGAGCTAGCAAGGAGTGCGGAATGAGTCCTGAGACCGTGCATGTGGAGTGAGTATGGAGAGAGATCATGTCCAAACTCCTCTCATGCTGCTGGTGCACTGGTCGGAAAATGAAAAAGAAAGAATGGACTGTACAGAATGGTGGTGGAGGCTCGTTCACTTGGGAAAAACGGATAATTCCCCAGATATTGAAATCGGGACATTATCAAGGGCCATCAACTTTGACAGGCATGAGTTACATGTGTGCCATTGGGAAGATGTACTGTAACGCTATCGGAAGAAGAAAATTAAGAGACGTCAGAAGAATGAGTCATGGGAAGGAGGGGGGTTGTCAACTGTAACCGTAATAGATTTAGGGTTGCTCTAAACTGTGTATTTGGGGTATCAGGTTGATTGTGGGGGTCTGCACACAAAAAAATATATAGAGATACATTAACATGCCACTCACGACAATGTGAGACAGGGATAAATGGTGGCTGTGGTGAGAAAAGTTCCTGCTGGTAATATGAGTAGTACATACTGTATATATATATTTCCCCCTGTCTGTAAATGTACATTCTGCCAGTGTCGGTGTGTGATAAGTTGAGAGTCTGGAATTCGATGATAGACTCAAAGTGAAGCACTCAGGACTGTCATTCCAAATTTGGGATGGATAATTTATCAATAGTTCTAATTATGATTTGGAAAGGGAAGAAGGAGAGAGAGAGAGCGCTGCCCTTAAGCTGTGAGGAGAGCACAAAGTGGTTTCTGAAACTAATTCAATATTTGTAACAATCCATTGAGTCTAGGGAGGCTTTCCTCCCAGGAAACCTTATCTTTTCGTGTCCTCCGAGAGGGAGGTTATCAGAGAACACAGTAGATGGTAGCGTGGGCTAACCGTAATAGGGACATTGATAGTAGGGGCTTTGTTTTACCATTGACCTCCAATGATGAGGAAGAAGAAGACTGGGTACAACTGAGTGGGATAACAAACAATGTTTTCTAGGTGGTGTGGAACATGTGAGTGATCATTGTGCCAGAACTGACTAATTGACTTGAGCATGTCTTAGTATGTTTATAACTATGTGAGTGGCACAGCAGTAGTGATTAACGTGTTATGGGTTAGATGGAATAATCTAGGTGCAAATGTACTTGAGGTCAGAGGCAATGTACATAGGGGACAGAATGTTTGAGGCAGAATGTTTCCATAAGGGTGTTGACAGATCCTGGTAGGATCGATATCAGTGCATTCTACGGAGTTCCAAAAACCAAGGCATTAACATTACAGGGATTTGGGAAAGCGGAATTTAATATGACTGGGGCGGAGATTTGTGAGGCTCATAGATTAAGGAAGTGGGAAATAGAGTCTCTGGGGAACGATACCACTCCTTGTGCATCATGATACAGGGGAAAGCACATAGTAGAGGAAGGACAGCTAACAATGCACAATATAGAGACTACTATAAAGTCAAGTGGTGGGAGTAGGTGGGAGTAGCAGAGATAGTGTTGTCATTTCAGACAGTATTGTCAACTTTCAGTGAGGGCTTCATCCAAGAAGGTACAACGCTTGAAAGAATAGCCACAGATCCCTGTATACAGGAGGCCACATCACCGGAAGGGAGGTTTGCTGTAATAATAGCATCACATCTCCCACAGAGTGTGATTCAGAAACATGTGACACAGAGTTTTGTACGGTTGGATACTCTTCCAACGCCACTAACCTCTCCCCCATTCCTAACAAACCCGCAAACACTTGACATATCTCCCAGAAGATTGGGACCAAGTGACTGTAAAAGGAAATTGTTAGAAGGTTGCTGCTTATCAACCGTTGTGACCTAAAGTTCACACTAAAGTATTCACAAAGGGGTGGGGTGTAGATCGGCCTTGGGATGAGAGATGTGTCCCTAACCTGAGCACACAGAAGTATTATCCACAGATACAGACTGTAGCAGAACACAGGATATCAGTGGAGATGTTGGTGTCTAGAAAACTGGGTATGGGTTGGGAGACAATTAGGGAGTATCTGAAATATTCAATTCTTGATCTATTGGTGAACCACAAAGGCAATAGGAGATCAGGAGCAGGAGACAGATTCAATACAATAGCTATTCTCATGGCTGTAGGGACAGCAACTGAATGAGCAGTAGTAGTGGTGAAGGATGCTATAGTAACAGCATAGAACTGGACTACGGCACAAATGAGGTGTATTTTGAAGCAGTGGGCAGTGTTAGTGGTAGCAGGGGTGAACTTGTTAGCATTGCTGGGATATCAGCTTCTGAAGGCGTTACAGTGCCGATTTGCCTCAAGATGAGGTAAAGTTGATTAAGGCCACTGCTCGTGTATATCGGGTGACCATGAAGGGAGCATCTTTTCTAACCTGTGCCCTAACGGGGGAAGACTGGGTGAAAGCCTAAGGAGGTATTTTAGGGCCTTCATTATTGTGGACCCCAGCAGAACAGTATCCTGAAGGTATATTGTCAGGCTAAGAGGGAGTGGGGATCGTCATGTATCAAACTTTTTTTCTGCCTATATAGTTATGCAAAGCTTAACGCATTATTAATACTTGTCATGTTTTGTGTTTTCTTTTCCTTTTCAAGTCTTTCGCTATCACTGGAAAGGGAGAACGTCAAACGCTCCAGCTGAAATGCCATTATCAGTTGTACAATAGGAGGGGGAATAAGAGTGTGCATAGTGTGATTATAAATCAGAGGCCAAAAGTCTCTGAGGTGTAAACATACAAATCAACTGGGAATGTTAATCATGTTTAATTTTCTGTTCATTTATAAGTCATTTCAAATTGTATATCATGTTGAAAGGAATGAGTTACTATTAAAAAAGGAGTGACTGTTGGATTCTCGCTTGAAATATACAGTACTTGCGATACTAGAAGTTAATGATTACATGTATAAGTATATATGTATACATGTATGTATATGGTGGGGTCATTGGAGGGTGGATAAGTACTAAGGGGTATGGAAAGTTACTGAGTGAGGAAAAAGGCAATCACTTGGTTGTGGTCACTGACAAGATCAGGTATAGAGGTAAGATCCAGATGCAGACCGTGTCGAAGTAACAATGTTTATTACAGCAACAGGGGCAAAGTTAAAGGACGGTAGGCAGGCTCAGGTCAGGCACAGGTCGGTAATCCAGAAGTGGGGCAAAGGTACAGGACAACAGGCAGGCTTAGGGTCAGGCAGAGTGGTCAGGTGGGTGGGTACAGGGTCAGGACAGGCAAGGGTCAAGAACCAGGAGAACAAGAAAAGAGAGACTGGGGAAAAGCAGGATCTGACACAAAAATGCTGTTTGACTTGACAAACAAGATGAACTGGCAACAGGCAAACATAGGTCACAGGTATAAATACACAGGGGATAATGGAGAAGATGGATGACACCTGGAGGAGGGTGGAGGCAATCACAAAGACAGGTGAAACAGATCAGGGTGTGGCAGATAAGGTTGGATTGCCGTGGATTAGAGAAGGAGTGAGGAATTCAGGCCGAGGTCAGGTTAGATGAAGTGAGAAGGAACAGCTCGATTACACACACCACTTAAGTTTCTGCCTAGCAACAGAGTATTGGCTGTCTAGACGTGCAAGGAGTCAACTCGCCTAGTAGCTGGTGTAAACATGCCTTTGTCTTTGCAGCTGTTTGACCCAGTGGGGGAATAATGGTATCGCCATCTATACTGGGAGGTGTGAATTGCAGACAATTACCATGTGCCATATGCTCAGGTAGAAAACATTAGCCATAACCATTAGCCCAAACAAAGAAATCAATTTTTCAAAGTTAATACATGTGCATCCAGGTATACTTATCCGGGTGAGTCAACTTATTTGAATGAAATTATTTAAAACATGCCATTAAAACCTGTTTGGGATTGGCGTCCCACTAGCGGGACACCTCGACAACATCCGGTGAAATGGCAGAGCACCAAATTCAAATTAATTTACTATAAATATGGAACTTTCATAAAATCACAAGTGTAATACATCAAAATAAAGCTTAACTTCTTGTTAATCCAGCCACCGTGTCAGATTTAAAAAAGGCTTTACGGCGAAAGCAAACCATGCGGTTATCTGAGGACAGCGCCCCATCATGCAAATGCATGACAAACATATTTCAACCAGGGAGGTGCGACACGAAAATCAGAAATAGTGATATAAAAAATGCCTTACCTTTGATGATCTTCTTCTGTTGGCACTCCAAAAGGTCCCAGTTACATCACAAATGGTCCTTTTGTTCGATAATGTTCTTCTTTATATCCATAAAAACTCAGATTAGCTGGCGCCCTTCAGTCAATAATCGACTCAGCTTCCCTAGATCAAAATGCATACAAAATGAATCCCAAACAATACATTTAAGTCATTTAGCAGACGCTCTTATCCAGAGCGACTTACAAATTGGTGCATTCACCTTATGACATCCAGTGGAACAACCACTTTACAATAGTGCATCTAAGTATTTTAAGGGGGGTGAGAAGGACTACTTTATCCTATCCTAGGTATTCCTTAAAGAGGTGGGGTTTCAGGTGTCTCCGGAAGGTGGTGATTGACTCCGCTGTCCTGGCGTCGTGAGGGAGTTTGTTCCACCATTGGGGAGCCAGAGCAGCGAACAGTTTTGACTGAGCTGAGCGGGAACTGTACTTCCTCAGTGGTAGGGAGGCGAGCAGGCCAGAGGTGGATGAACGCAGTGCCCTTATTTGGGTGTAGGGCCTGATCAGAGCCTGGAGGTACTGAGGTGCCGTTCCCCTCACAGCTCCGTAGGCAAGCACCATGGTCTTGTAGCGGATGCGAGCTTCAACTGGAAGCCAGTGGAGAGAGCGGAGGAGCGGGGTGACGTGAGAGAACTTGGGAAGGTTGAACACTAGATGGGCTGCGGCGTTCTGGATGAGTTGTAGGGGTTTAATGGCACAGGCAGGGAGCCCAGCCAACAGCGAGTTGCAGTAATCCAGACGGAGATGACAAGTGCCTGGATTAGGACCTGCGCCGCTTCCTGTGTGAGGCAGGGTCGTACTCTGCGGATGTTGTAGAGCATGAACCTACAGGAACGGGCCACCGCCTTGATGTTAGTTGAGAACGACAGTTTGTTGTCCAGGATCACGCCAAGGTTCTTAGCGCTCTGGGAGGAGGACACAATGGAGTTGTCAACCGTGATGGCGAGATCATGGAACGGGCAGTCCTTCCCCGGGAGGAAGAGCAAAGTTCAGCTTGAGGTGGTGATCCGTCATCCACACTGATATGTCTGCCAGACATGCAGAGATGCGATTCGCCACCTGGTCATCAGAAGGGGGAAAGGAGAAGATTAATTGTGTGTCGTCTGCATAGCAATGATAGGAGAGACCATGTGAGGTTATGACAGAGCCAAGTGACTTGGTGTATAGCGAGAATAGGAGAGGGCCTAGAACAGAGCCCTGGGGGACACCAGTGGTGAGAGCGCGTGGTGAGGAGACAGATTCTCGCCACGCCACCTGGTAGGAGCGACCTGTCAGGTAGGACGCAATCCAAGCGCCGGAGATGCCCAACTCGGAGAGGGTGGAGAGGAGGATCTGATGGTTCACAGTATCGAAGGCAGCCGATAGGTCTAGAAGGATGAGAGCAGAGGAGAGAGAGTTAGCTTTAGCGGTGCGGAGCGCCTCCGTGATACAGAGAAGAGCAGTCTCAGTTGAATGACTAGTCTTGAAACCTGACTGATTTGGATCAAGAAGGTCATTCTGAGAGAGATAGCGGGAGAGCTGACCAAGGACGGCACGTTCAAGAGTTTTGGAGAGAAAAGAAAGAAGGGATACTGGTCTGTAGTTGTTGACATCGGAGGGATCGAGTGTAGGTTTTTTCAGAAGGGGTGCAACTCTCGCTCTCTTGAAGACGGAAGGGACGTAGCCAGCGGTCAGGGATAAGTTGATGAGCGAGGTGAGGTAAGGGAGAAGGTCTCCGGAAATGGTCTGGAGAAGAGAGGAGGGGATAGGGTCGAGCGGGCAGGTTGTTGGGCGGCCGGCCGTCACAAGACGCGAGATTTCATCTGGAGAGAGAGGGGAGAAAGAGGTCAGAGCACAGGGTAGGGCAGTGTGAGCAGAACCAGCGGTGTTGTTTGACTTAGCAAACGAGGATCGGATGTCGTCGATCTTCTTTTCAAAATGGTTGACGAAGTCATCTGCAGAGAGGGAGGAGGGGGAGGGGAGGAGGATTCAGGAGGGAGGAGAATGTGGCAAAGAGCTTCCTAGGGTTAGAGGCAGATGCTTGGAATTTAGAGTGGTAGAAAGTGGCTTTAGCAGCAGAGACAGAGGAGGAAAATGTAGAGAGGAGGGAGTGAAAGGATGCCAGGTCCGCAGGGAGGCGAGTTTTCCTCCATTTCCGCTCGGCCTTCCGGAGCCCTGTTCTGTGAGCTCGCATTGAGTCGTCAAGCCACGGAGCGGGAGGGGAGGACCGAGCCGGCCTGGAAGATAGGGGACATAGAGAGTCAAAGGATGCAGAAAGGGAGGAGAGGAGGGTTGAGGAGGCAGAATCAGGAGATAGGTTGAAGAAGGTTTGAGCAGAGGGAAGAGATGATAGGATGGAAGAGGAGAGAGTAGCGGGGGGAGAGAGAGCGAAGGTTGGGACGGCGCGATACCATCCAGTAGGGGCAGTGTGGGAAGTGTTGGATGAGAGCGAGAGGGAAAAGGATACAAGGTAGTGGTCGGAGACTTGGAGGGGAGTTGCAATGAGGTTAGTGGAAGAACAGCATCTAGTAAAGATGAGGTCGAGCGTATTGCCTGCCTTGTGAGTAGGGGGAAGGTGAGAGGGTGAGGTCAAAAGGAGAGGAGTGGAAAGAAGGAGGCAGAGAGGAATGAGTCAAAGGTAGACGTGGGGAGGTTAAAGTCGCCCAGAACTGTGAGAGGTGAGCCGTCCTCAGGAAAGGAGCTTATCAAGGCATCAAGCTCATTGATGAACTCTCCGAGGGACCTGGAGGGCGATAAATGATAAGGATGTTAAGCTTGAAAGGGCTGGTAACTGTGACAGCATGAAATTCAAAGGAGGCGATAGACAGATGGGTAAGGGGAGAAAGAGAGAATGACCACATGGGAGAGATAAGGATCCCTATGCCACCACCCCGCTGACCAGAAGCTCTCGGGGTGTGCGAGAACACGTGGGCGGACGAAAGAGAGCAGTAGGAGTAGCAGTGTTATCTGTGGTGATCCATGTTTCTGTCAGTGCCAAGAAGTCGAGGGACTGGAGGGAGGCATAGGCTGAGATGAACTCTGCCTTGTTGGCTGCAGATCGGCAGTTCCAGAGGCTACCGGAGACCTGGAACTCCACGTGGGTCGTGCGCGCTGGGACCACCAGATTAGGGTGGCAGCGGCCACGCGGTGTGGAGCGTTTGTATGGTCTGTGCAGAGAGGAGAGAACAGGGATAGACAGACACATAGTTGACAGGCTACAGAAGAGGCTACGCTAATGCAAGGAGATTGGAATGACAAGTGGACTACACGTCTCAAATGTTCAGAAAGTTAAGCTTACGTAGCAAGAATCTTATTGACTAAAATTATTAAAAATGATACAGTACTGCTGAAGTAGGCTAGCTGGCAGTGGCTGCGTTGTTGACTTTGTAGGCTAGCTGACAGTGGCTGCGTTGTTGACACTACACTAATCAAGTCGTTCCGTTGAGTGTAGTAGTTTCTACAGTGCTGCTATTCGGGGGCTAGCTGGCTAGCTAGCAGTGTTGATTACGTTACGTTGCGTTAAAAGAACGACAATAGCTGGCTAGCTAACCTAGAAAATCGCTCTAGACTACACAATTATCTTTGATACACAGACGGCTATGTAGCTAGCTATGTAGCTAGCTACGATCAAACAAATCAAACCGTTGTGCTGTAATGAAATGAAATGAAAAATGTGATACTACCTGTGGAGCGAAGCGGAATGCGACCGGGTTGTTGAGTGCGGAAGTTCTATTCAGTAGACGTTGGCTAGCTGTTGGCTAGCTAGCAGTGTCTCCTACGTTAAGGACGACAAATAGCTGGCTAGCTAACCTCGGTAAATTAAGATAATCACTCTAAGACTACACGCTCTAAACTACACAATTATCTTGGATACGAAGACAGCAAAGACAACTATGTAGCTAGCTAACACTACACTAATCAAGTCGTTCAGTTGAGTGTAATAGTTTCTACAGTGCTGCTATTCGGTAGACGGTGGACGTTTGCTAGCTGGCTAGCTGCTGGGCAGATAGCAGTGTAGACTACGTTAGGACGACGAAATACGAAGTTGCAATAGAAGTGCTGACTGTTTCACTTTGTTGTCCTCTTTCTTTTCCTTTTTCTTCTGTCCTTCTTTTGTCCTTATTTTGTCTTCCTTTCTTCTGTTAACTAGATATTTTTTGTTGTTATTCTTTGTAAGCTAGCTAGCTTCTTCCAGGAGAGTCCCTAGCAACTGCTTAGCAACAAGTAAACAATTCTGCTAGCAATTCACCTAGCTAAGATAACTGTACAATTTTATGAAAAAAATAGTTAATTTTTCAAAAGCCTGTCTTGTTTAGTTTGTTCCTTGTTTTGTCTTCTATTGAGTCTTGCAGTTTTCTCTTGATTTTTTCGATGTACTTCACTCTAAAAAAAAAATACTAATAAACTTTTCCAAACAAGTAAAACAATGTTTATAATCAAACCTTAGGTATCCTAATACGCAAACACACGATAAATTTAAGACGAAGAATAGTATGTTCGTTACCAGAGATAAATATGAAAGAACGCGCTTTCCTCCACGTGCTTGGAAACACTACAGCCAAAATGGGAGCCACCTAGAAAAACTACAATTTCTGGGTCATTTAAAAAAACAGCCTGAAACTCTTTATAAAGACTGTTGTCTAGTGGAAGCCCTAGGAACTGCGATGTGGGAGGACTTGGGCTTAATTATAGTACTAGCCATTGAAAACAGTGGTAAGCTGAATTTTTATTTTTTGGGATGGTGTGTCCTCGGTGTTTCGCCTGCTATATCAGTTCTGTTATACCCACAGACATCATTCTAACAGCTTTAGAAAACACTCTAAAGTGTCTATCTAAATGTACCAATTATATTCATATCCTAGCTTCAGGGCCTGAGAAACAGGCAGTTTACTTTGGGCACGCTTTTCATCCGGACGTGAAAATACTGCCCTCTATCCCAATGAAGTTTTAACAAAGTCTGCTCTGTTTTGAAGTAGAAATAAAACATTTTACTTCATTACATTTAACAAAATGTTTAATGACTTTGAAACTACAGGAAATAGGTTGTCAACAGAATTGTGGCTACTGTAGTCTTTTGAATGAAGAAAAACAGGAACGTCTAAAGCAGTGGTGTCTGCTTTAGACATAATAATGTCTGGAATGGAGCAAATGATATGGTATCAAACACATGGAAACCATGTTTGATATATTTGATACCATTCCCCTTATTCCATTCCAGCCATTACCATGAGCCGTTCTCCCCAATTAAGGTGCCACCAACCTCCTGTGGTCTAAAGTTTTTCCATGTGAGGCTGGCATGCGTGGAGAGGGGCAACTGCGAATGTGCAATTCACCGACTGAGCAAGCGAACACGCCCATTGTTTGCTACAAAGAGGGATTTCTGGAATGTATTTATTCCGCCAAAGGTTTCCATTGGACAAATTCAGGTAAGTCCCTCCCCGTTTTGTTCCGTTTGCTTCCATTTAAGAAACGTTTTGCAACAGAATCGGCGGAATGAATACACCCCAGGCCTCTCTTCTCTGTTTCTCACGTTCTTTTGTTGGAAAATAGACATTGAATAGTTCAGAGCCATCCATTGCCATTAGACTTGCCATTGGATTAGGGACATTTACTTCAAATTGCCTTGGGATGACCTTTTTGAGTGTTTTTATATCCTTGGACAGGGACTTGAACATCCATTCAAAGACTCAAGCTACAAAATAATTTCAGTCCATTCTAGTGTCTTATCGGAGGAGTTGAGAAACATCTCAAAATTATACTTATGCTTTAATGACCTAATAATGTTTCAAAACTGACCACCATATGCACACCCCCAATTTGGACAAAATAGTCCTAATAATTGACCCCTGGAAAAAGGTTTTGCTCTAACCTGCAGTCCAGAATCATCCCGATTAATAATAATAATAATAATAATCTAACTGTAATTTTTTTCTGGGCCCCTTTTCATTGGTATTGTTAACATGGCTTTGCTTTTCCTCATTAGATTCTATGTAGATACATTTTCAATCCATTCTATGTGGATTCACGAAGCCCCTCTAAAAGGCCAACCATAAGTTATTTATGTTTTTTCCTCTTTGTCATTGTTTGATTGCGGCAGTTGATCTCTGCCTAATAAAATCAAAATCATAAACACCTGTTGCTTTGCCAGAGGCTTCCTGTCTGTCAGCCCCTCATAGACCTCATTCCAACTGCCAGTTTATCCTTGTGTTGACAAGTAAGAGACCAACAACTGTGGCATCACCAAAACAAGCATTTTCCTAGAAGCAAGAGGTGCGAGGTACACAATACAGACCTTTGAGAAGGCAAAACAAGTTTCAATTTTAAGTGCTCCACTTTCTGAAGCTCATCCCAAAGAGATGAACCATGCTGGCATGCTAGCTCTTGTGAAAAAGAGGAAGAGGCCGGTTGAGGCTGGTGCTCAGGGTCAGGTAGAGGTCAAGTTCAAGGAGGTGACTCTGTATCTGGTGGAGAGGAAGATGGGCAGCAGTAGAAGGAACTTTCTGACCAGCCTGGCCAGGTCAAAAGGCTTTAGGGTGGAAGATGTCCTCAGGTAGGCCAACCAGCACACTGTAATTCTCAAGTCAAATATTTTTTAACGGTCAAATAAAGGTATCGATCGTGTTATGGTTGGCCCTATGTCATGTTTTTCCATAACCTCCTGGTCATAATGTTGTTGCTCTATGTCTGATTGTTTGAAGTTTCTTGGTTCCAAGCAATGTCATTGTGTATTAAGAAGGAATCGCCCACCAGCCACCACACAATAGCCTGTATAACAGGTGGGTTGTTCCACCTCAAAAAGCACAATAAAGACACAATTTTGACACCCACCATCGTTTATGTTGTTAGAAACAGTTAAGATTAGCATTCCTGGAACATTATTTTGTTGAAATAGAATTAAATATCTAAGAAATTAATTCAATTGATTGCACCCAAATTGGCTATTTTAATTTATAGGACTCATATATGAAATTGAATAAATATATTACCTAACATCCAATTTGGACCAAACAATGAGATAGACATGAGGAATCCAAAGAAATGGTCAAAAGCCACAAACACACCCACACCAATCTTGTATTCCACATTATTTTGTTACAGCCTGAACTGCATAATTAATTTTACAGGCAGAAAATGATCCCATCTTGTCTACCATATTTTGTTATGTAGACATTTGGAAAGTTTACTGACCAACTTGCTGTTTCCTTCAGGCCTGTTGTGAAAATGTTGTAGTCATATTCAAATGTTGGACGGCAAAAAAAATGGTCCAAATCGGATGTTAGGTACTATAATTATTAAATATTACCGTGCATTCGTATAGTATTCAGACCCTTTGGCTTTTTCCACATGTTGTTACTTACAGCTTTATTCTAAAATGGATGAAATAAAAAATGTTCCTCATCAATCTATACACATAACCCATAACGACAAAGCAAAAACAGCAACAAAAAAAACGTTTTTTATTCAACATTAAAAAACATAAATACCTTATTTACATAAGTATTCAGACCCTTTGCTTTAAGACTCGAAATTGAGCTCATGTTTCTACAACTTGGTTGTAAATTAAATTGATTGGACATGATTTGGAAAGACACACACCTGTCTGTATAAGGTCCCACAGTTGATAGTGCAAAACCAAGCCGTGAGGTTGAAGGAATTTTCCGTAGAGCTCTGAGACAGGATTGAGTCGAGAGACAGATCTGGGGAAGGGTACCAATACATTTCTGCAGCATTGAAGGATCCCAAAAACACAGCGGCCTCCATCATTATTAAATGGAAGAAGTTTGAAACTGCCAAGATACTTCCTAGAACTGTCCGCCCGGCTAAACTGAGCAATCGGGGGAGAAGGGCCTTGGTCAGGGAAGTGACCAAGAATCCGGTGGTTACTCTGACAGAGCTCCAGAGTTCCTCTGTGGAGATGGGAGAACCTTCCAGAAGGACAACCATCTCTGTAGCACTCAATCAATCAGGCCTTAATAGTAGAGTGACCAGACGGAAGCCACACCTCAGTAAAAGGCACATGATTGCCCAATTGGAGTTTGCCTAAAGGTCTCTGACCATGAGAGACAAGAGACCAAGATTGAACTATTTTGCCTGAATGCCAAGTGACACATCTGGAGGAAACCTGGGACCATCTCTACAGTGAAGCATGGTGGTGGCATGGTGGTAATCCATTTTAAAATAAGGCTGTAATTTAACAAAATGTGGAAAAATTCAAGGTGTCTAAATACTTTCCAAATACAATGTATATGAATCCTTCAAATGTAAAATGGCCAATTTGGGTGAAATCAATTAGCTTAATTTCTCAGAGGTCAAATTATATTTCAACAAAATAATGCTTCCGGGAATGCTTAACTTCTCTTCCTGACTACAGAAACTATTTCAGAAACATCTGAGATGGTGGGTGTCATGGCTTGCTGAATTGACGTGGAGCCAACAGCCAGCCACAGGTTCATTTAATGATCCATTGTGCCATAGCTGGGTGGCAGCGGTAGCTAGCGATACTGAGCTGATCAAGCTCAGCCAGGCAGATAGAGCTGTATAGGTCTGCCTGAGGGGCACCAGTGGGAGGAGGCGAACTGGGAGGCTGTAGAACAGAGCTGCTGCCAGCTCCGCATCACACCAGGCTGCGGATGATGGCAGCATTCCCAGAAACACAGCTTGAGCGCCTCTACGGTTACACTTGGCTTGATACAATTGTTTGAAACCAACCACAGGAAATAGGCCGTGTGTGCGCCTCGAACTGACATTCTGCCTAGCAGACAGTTTGATATCAGCGGCAGTTTTGATAACACCTCCCTAACACAGCCTTACACAAACAAGATATTCTCTTGAATGTTATACACACACACACACACACACACACACACACACACACACACACACACACACACACACACACACACACACACACACACACACACACACACACACACACACACACACACACACACACACACACACACACACACACACACACACACACACACACACACACACACACACACACACACACACACACACACACACACACACACACACACACACACACACGCAAACAGGCACACATTCATTGTTTGGTGCGGCTGAATGCTGTTTGTGAGGTGGATGAGAGGCACAAACCTTCATTTATAATTTATCAAGTGTGATCTGATCAGTTTAGCCACTTAGATAAATCCACCATTCTAATTTCAACTCTGAAACGCAAATACACAACACTTTAAGCATTATCAAGTTTTCTGAATTGTGAGTTTATCGTGGGAGTTTTGAGTGACCAGCTAGGTTGCGATTTTGGCTTTAGCTGCTGTGAAATTAATGGCATGTCGATAATTCTGTTATCGACACACACCTTCCGTAATCTTGATCTTGGATCTCCTAGTGGGATGCAGTAGGATGCAGTGTACACTCCAGTTAGCACAGGCGTCAGCGCTCCCTATCTGAACCCCATTGACTTTAGCCTGTCCTTGCTCACTGCGCTGGAGCTCAGGGTCCTACTGTTCCTGGGAACTCCAATCTGGTGCAGCAGGGCATGCTTGCTCATTTGCATATCTATCTGCCGTGCCATTTTATATTCACTGCTGGTCGCAAGTCAGAAAAATATCAGGATTTTGGCCTAGATTATAGGGGCTGTGTTTCTGTTTAGAGGGCAGTGAGTAAAATAGCTGTGAGGGAATGAGAGAGAGCATTCAGTTATTTATCCTTGAGAGAGCACTCTATTTTATTTATCCACCATGGCTAAATTCAGTACCAATATATCAATTTAAGCACAGAGTTGAATATCTACATCAGTCCACACACTCGATTGTGACATTTGGAAAGGCTTCCTGTTTTTTTGTTAGAATCAACAGATGGCGATTAATCTGAAGGACAATTTATTTTTCCTTTTTCTAAGAGGATGGGTTTCACCACTTCTTTGTCCGTAAATAACAATATTCAGTACACCACAATAACTTCTAAAGTTGATGTTGACAGTGTGTAGAATATTTTTTTCTCTCAGTTTGGTGATAATATAGTCATATTCTCACACCTGCGCAAAGATATTGAATGTGATTATATGCTCTATCCACTCATACTGTTTGTGTTATCTTTGATGAGCCTTACTCTGTTGCTGTTATTGTTGTGGAGCCTCTCTAAACCTGGTCTCAGCGGCAGGCCAACCAACCAACCAGTACACAGAGCAGTCAGACAGAGCATAAGATTCACTGCTGATTTGGCCAATTAGGCCTTTGCCTCTCTGCTGAAGTGACGCTCTGTTAGGCTGTTGGGATGTCCTAGGAGGGCCGTAAGGAGCCGTTCCGCTGTTTTACCTCAGCTAGGAGACAGGAGGAGAAGAAGGAGCATGGGGAGGATAATCATGCATGGACAGGTGCTCTGATTGGCTCATTGGTATGGTAGTTACACACTGGTGGAACAGAGAGGGTTTCCGGGTGGGAGAAAACCAGACACGTCTGTTGTGAGGATCCCTATGGAGCTGTGGGATACTCTAGGTCAGGGATGGGCAACTTTGAATGGGGTGGGTGCCATAAAACATCTGAACTCACCACGAGAGGCCGAAATTGCACCTTAAGATTTCTACTATTCTAACTCGCAACATTAAGTTTCCCAATCCTGCTGTAGGTGAATGCATATCTTTATGGATATCAATTGTGAATGCACATCACGCCTGGCTTGCCGGTCCTGACATTTTCCTTAGTCCTCAGCTCTCTGTAGCCACTGGACGACTCCTCCGCTAGCGATGTGTAGCCCCCACTTGTAACCACATCATAAGGTATTATACCTGCAGGCTTTATGTAAAGTTTTACTGTAATTTTACTGACCTGTGACTCCCTTCTTCCTGTTCCTTGTGCAGTGATGATGTCACACACGTGGTGGCGGAGGACAATCAGGCTGAGGTGTTGTGGGCATGGCTGATGGGACATGGTCTGAGGGATATCTCCAGAGTGGCTGTGCTGGATATCTCCTGGTTCACGGACAGCATGAGGGAGGGGAGACCTGTCAGAGTGGAGACCAGGCACTGTATTCAGGTGAGGGAACCTGTGGTCGGTGTGAGTGTATGTGGGCATTTACCGCTGTGTGTGTGTGTGTGTGTGTGTGTGTGTGTGTGTGTGTGTGTGTGTGTGTGTGTGTGTGTGTGTGTGTGTGTGTGTGTGTGTGTGTGTGTGTGTGTGTGTGTGTGTGTGTGTGTGTGTGTGTGTGTGTGTGTGTGTGTGTGTGTGTGTGTGTGTGTGTGTGTGTGTGGGTGTTGTGTTACACACAAATCCCCAAAATACAAGTAAAGTAATAAAGAAATATCAGGACGAGCAATGACAATGAGTCCGGAAAATAAATATATATGTATATGATGGTGTGTATAGACATTATGGACAGCATATGAATAGAAAATATGTGTACATCAGTAGTTGCGTAGGATGAGCCGTCGCTCTGGATAAGAGCGTCTGCTAAATGACTTAAATGTTAATGTTAATGTTAATACAGTATATACATATGAAATGGGTAAAAGAGTAAACATTACAAAAGTGATCAGTGTTCAATGACTATGTACATTGGGCAGCAGTCTCTAAGGTGCAGGGTTGAGTACAGGGTAGTAGGCTAGTAACAGTGACTAAAATTCAGGGCTGGGTGGAGGCCGGTTAGTGGTGACTATTTAACAGTCTGATGGCCTGGAGATGTGTATGTGTGTAGCGAGTGTGGATGTGTGTGTGTGTGTGCAAGAGAGTATATTTAGGAAAACAAAGGAAATACAGTATAGATACTGTAGTTCTGAAAAATACAGACAGAGGGTGAGTTGAATTAATTTGTCTGAGGAGTCACACACAATATAGGCCTCTCCCCCCACTGAAACCATTTGCTAGCAGATGGGCATCTTGGTGGGGCTGTTTGTAATACTGTAGTATTTTGTTAAAGATGCACTGACAAACTTTTGTATAATTTCAGCCAGTAGTTTTGAAAGTGGTGCTCATGAGCAAAAAGTAGTCTCCGTTTTTTGTGTACTAGTCATCCATTTAGCAAGATATGTTATGTCCTGCAAAATATATACACGTATATATCATTTAATATAATGTGTTATTCTTAATATCCTGGAGTGCACCTTTAATTGCTGCAGAAGACTACAACATGTCTGTGTGATTGGTGCATTGGAGTGTTAATTTTAGCTATGTTGATTGGTTCAAGTCTATATCATGGCCACTTGGCCCATGGTATTACACTACCGGTCAAAAGTTTTAGATCACCTACTCATTCAAGGGTTTTACTTTATTTTCTTTACTATTTTCTACATTGTAGAATAATAATGAAGACATCAACACTGTGAAATAACACATATGGAATCATGTAGTAACCAAAAAAGTGTTAAACATATGTGAAAAGGTGTCATCAAGGCAAAGGGTGGCTATTTGAACAATCTCAAATATAAAATACATTTGGATTTGTTTGATACTTTTGGCTACTACATGATTCCATGTGTTTTTTCATAGTTTTGATGTCTTCACTATGATTCTACAATTCATGTTTTAAATAAAGAAAAACCCTTTGAATGAGTAGGTGTTCTAAAACTTTTGACCGGTAGTGTCTGTCAAAGAGTCCCAGCCGGCATGAAATAGAACATCACAGTCCCACCTGCCTGTGGGGAATACAACCTGAGTGTACCTATGTTACCCCATTGCCTCACACCAAAATCTTGACATTTTTCAAACGCAATTTTCTTGTCTGCTTGTTTTAGTCATTTAAAAACAACATTTATGAAAAGCACAACATGTCTAAAGATGACTTTTCAACATTGCCTGCTCCCGAGCATTCTGACTATTTAGAAAAACATAATATTGTATGGCTTACCTCATGCCCCTTTTAATGACAGTGCTAGTGAGTGCTAGCTAGCTACCAAGACCAACAACACAAACAATTGGACTGTACAGCTACAAGTAGTGAGTGGAGTTACAAACGGACTATACTAAACAAGTTAAATGTCTTACCTGTGATTCCACACATAGTGTAGCCTACTTGTACACTGGGTCCCCACATTTCCCGCTCACCCACAATAAATAGCTTGAAGCCACCAGGCTCTTCTCGCATGCTATATTTCCCTATGCGGGAGCATTACTAACCACAGGTCAGGATTCTTGACCTGGATACGTGTACATTGAACAACAAAGCAGCTTTTTTGTCATGCTTTGTTATTTCTGTATGACAAAACATGTTCAACTAAGTTGCTTCTTTTATAATGTGGGGACAATGTTTTCCCAATTTGTGGGCGTGGTCAAGGGGATTTTCTTCTTATTAGTGAATATTGACTCGGAGTACAGCGCAGACATGTTTTATGTTTGCCTGCTAAGAGCCAGTGTTCATTTAAATCCAGTTTGACCCGTTCTATCCATTTCCATGGCAATTCCAAATGAAAATAATACATTACGTTTGGTTGGTTGGAACTCAGTTTTAGGGCAACAAGACTAGGTGTGCGACTCGTTTCTGCTATCTGAGATTATACATTTATCAAAAATGGACGTCTACATTCAGCAAATACTCCAGTATTTCCCATGGAAAGGGACAGGGACAGGATCCTCCTGGTCCGGAGGTCTCCTCCACACAGAATACCACCTCAACTCCACCAAGCCCACTTTCTCAGGCATCCTCTGCTATAGGGAGGTGAGGTAGCCTGAGTTCACCGTAAGTGCCACCCTACTACAGTATCCACACTGTTAAAACCCATTCTGTTATCAGGTTTCCATACATTCGTTTTATGCGGGTAAAGTACATATCAGATAAAACATTTCATGACAGGCCTGATAGAAACAACAAATTTGCCGGGACACTTTCCAAATGTCGACAAGACAAAATATGCTAGACAAGGTGGGATCTTTTTGTCAGTAAAATTATTTATGCTAGAAATGGCGGTGGAAACAATTTTATGCTCAAAGATTGATTTAATAACCATCATATTGAAGTAAACTTTGTAGTGTGAATTAGTCCATGAAAGAATGATGTTGGAGAAGGAGAGACAGATAGTAAAATGCAACCTTGAACATACTGAGTCAATTTTCTCAACGACATTTGCAATAATACTAATTACCATATGGTAACTGATTAGTCGGTATGTCACTGGTGACGCTCAATAAAGGAGTAATAAAATATGAAATCCTTATCTAAAGTTAATTAATTTAATGCTAACAGATATTAAGGGGGAGCTTTATTGTGTCGGTGTGTGCGTGTGTGTGTGTGTGTTTGTGTGTATGTACGTGTGTGCATGTGCGTGTTTGTGTTTGCGCATTGGTGTGTGTCTGGGTGTGGGTGTGTCAAAGAGAGGAATTGTAGAGAGAACACTTAACTTTCTCTAGCCTCCGCTCACATTAAGACATTTCAGTTTGCTTGACAGCGGCAGAAGGATCCCCCGTATTGCTGTTGCATGTCAAATAGACCCATCGGCGTAACATCAGGACTCGGAGCTCGCTCCTAACCAAAACACAGATTTGTTTCTGCTGGAAGGCACTGTGGAGGCATCTACAACAGAATAAAGAAATAGACTGTCTGGTTCTTCTCTTCTTCCTACCATAACTGGGCACAAATGTGATTCGAAATCATTTCAAATACTTTAGCTGGGCTGGATGGAGCTTGCCTGGCGTAATAAAAACCAATAGAAAGACCCAAAATGTGCAAACCCAGTCCATCGGACACTTCAGACAACCTAAAGCAAATAAAGTATTTGAAATATTTCAAATAGTATTTTGAACCCAGTTCCGCTTCCCACCAACCTCATCACAAAAGGGCTTGCAAGTCTGCCTTTCTGACGACATTATGCAAAGATATGACGAGTGTGTGCCAAAGCTATGCAGCAACGGATATGAAAATGCCTATTTCCCATTCCTGCGCAGCCATTCGTGCTATTCCATATGAAATGCTCAAATCTGGCCCATCAATAGATTACTGGTGGCTATGTCATCATGAAGCTGAGCTAATGATGCAATGTTAACGTTTATCGACCTGTCTCCTAAGGTAACCACAAGCCTCTTTTAATGCTTATCCCGTGATGTATCCCTATTCTAAATTGCACAAGGCAATACACCATGTCATTTACGTGTGCCACGCTTCCAGTAGAGAGTTATAAATCTATTTAAGAGCCTTGTGTGGAGAGACAATATTCTCAGAGCTGGCTTTGCTAACACTTTTGCCTCAGGGTCTTCCTAACACTATAAAAACATTATGCGTTTTACAACCATAAATATTTCACCCTGTACCCTGCACAGTGTGTCTGAAGGGAATTTGACCTATTAAAAAACTATTGAAATGTAATATTTCTGTTAGGTACTTACCAGTAGGAAAACATACACTGAGTATAGAAAACACTAGGAACATCTTCCTAATATTGAGTTGCACCCCTTTTGCCCTTAGAACAGCCTCAATTCCTCGGGGCATGGACTCTACGTCGGAAGCAGGATACTGGCCCATGTTGACTCCAATGCTTCCCAAAGTTGTGTTAAGTTGGCTGCATGTCCTTTGGTGGTGGACCTTTCTTGATACACAAGGGGATCTGTAAATGTGTGCCATTCACCCTCTGAATGGCACACATACACAATCCATGTCTCAATTGTCTCAAGGTTTAAAAATCCTTTAAATCCTCCTGTTCATCTACACTGATTGAAGTGGATTTAACAAGTGACATCAATAAGGGATCATAGCTTTCACCTGGATTCACCTGGTCAGTCTATGTCATGGAAAGAGCAGAGCACTGTTTTGTACACTCCATAATTGTATTTACTGATATCAATAATTAGAATTTTTTATTTCAAAGTATTTATCAATATTTTTTAAAAATATATATTTTTTATATAAAATATTATATGATAATCACCTTCACGGGGCGGGATTACATTTGCATGCTCTTACATATGGTCGCTAGTGAAAGTATATGCACACCTTGCACAGTTTTCTCATTTAGTACATTTGATTGCTTTTCCTGTAGAACTACACAACCTACTCATATTTTTCAAAGTGAAAGTCAAATTATATTTAATAAAAATAAATGTTTTTAAGATATTAAAGTGTTTTGATTGTGTATGTCTTCACACCCCAGAGATAATTGGTGGAATCACCTTTGGCAGCCATGACAACTGTGAACATTTTTGAATAAGATTCTACTAACCTTGCACAACACTTAGGGCAACATATCTATTGTTTTTGTCAAAATTACTCAAGCTAAGTACATTTGGTTGTGATCATTGATGAACAACAATATTCTAACATACTCCACAGCCACTATTGGTAACAAGCATACCCATAACATGATGCTGCCAACACAATACTCATCTTATTCAAAATGATTCACACCTGTAATGGCTGGCAATTGTGCTTCAACCAAGTATTAACAATGGCCAGGCTGCCGGAAAACGTGTGGCGAGGAGGCATTTGCCCCAGCACTTTTCAACGTACTTTATTATGTATAAAATACAGTACATCGACACAAATAATTAAAAAGAGGGGCAAAGTAAGTTTTTGTTGTTGTCGATTTGCCTCATGGTGAACACACAATTTCTCTGTTCTTCACATTGGAGTGCTGCTGCAGGCTTTGTGTGTGTCTGACCAATCAAATTCAAGGAAAGTGCAGGTCTCTGAAGGTCCACTCTCCACTTTCCTCAAAGTATTTATTTAGCAAGCGTGATGAAACATCACTCCAGGCACCTAAACATTAGTGATCTGACATGCTGTATTGTATGGAAATTATAATTTTTTTTTCATTCTGATCAACTGTAGGCTACGAACAACAGCAGCTGCATAGTCTAGCCTGCTATGCACCCTGTCCCTCTGGCCAGGGTAAACAAAGCAATAACGTTGTGTAGGCCTAGTTATAGGCCATTTGTTTGTGAGAAAATGTGGAGGGGATCAAATTTGGTTTATATTCAAACTTGAGCTGACTAAGCTATCTAGACTTTTTCAATCCAAAATGATGAACTGGAATTAATCAAAAAGCACAATAGCTGACATAGACGGTGTGTTGACTTTTATTTAGGCCTACAGTTGCATAAGGCAGGACTACGCGGTGCAAACCTGCTTAAAGCAAGCTCAGCCCTGTGAGTTTTCAGGGAATTCAGGGAAGAGGGATTTGTGACAAAACTTTACTACAACTAGTCTTTTTTTTTTACTGAGGATTTTTTTTAGACCTGTTGTAAACCAAGGTTTACAGAACCCATCTGCTGCTTTCTTATGTGGTTTAACTAAGGGAAAGCAGTGGTGAAATATAGAATTGGACAATGTGAGGAAATTCTAGTAATAAACATTTCCCCATGAAATATCAACGTCTTAAAGTGCTCACAATTACTTTTGTTGAAGATTCTGGCTTTAATCATTCCCATATGTTCATTTCCAGCTGGCAGAGATAAGTGGAACATTGTGAAGTGCTCAGAAAAGTCAGTATAAAGGGAACCTGTACTAGCCACATTATTTAATGAATATGCACAAATATTTTCAATAAAGGTGCAGATGAACTGATCAATCTTTTGGGTTTATAGACGAGGGGACACAGATGGCTGGGGTATAAAGTATTCAAAAAGCCAGATGTCAGTGAGGGGTTCATCACTTTTAAATACGTTTAAGTTGTAATCAGCCAATAGAAAACCCATTTTATCTTCATTATTAATCAAATCCAAAGTTGATGCAAGGTTATCAATGAAACTACCAATAAACTATTTACCAGAGAGAATTTCTATGAAAAGAGATTCATCATCACTGTTATCAGATGTAAGTGCGAGGTTCTCTTTAACAAAGAGTTGAAAACGTTTATGAACAAAAATGGACACTCCTCCTCCGACTCTTGAGGTTCTATAGTGGTGAACAGCATTATACGGAGATGTGATAAAACCATGGTTGTCTCTTCAGTTAACCATCTTTCTGAAAGGGCAACAAAGGAAAATGAATGATTGAGAGAAGACAGATAATGAAGAAGGTGGTCACTATTTTTAAGAATACTGTAACGTTCATCGTCCTCGTCTGAGGAGTATGAAGGACCGGAGGACCAATGCGCAGCGTGGTACGTGTTCATGATGAATTTATTAAACACAGAACACTAAAACAAAAATAACAAAGAGAATGACACGAAACGAAACAGTCCTGTCTGGTGACATACACAAAGACATAAAACAATCACCCATGAAACACAGGTGGGAAAAGGCTACCTAAGTATGATTCTCAATCAGAGACAACTAACGACACCTGCCTCTGATTGAGAACCATACCAGGCCAAAACGCAAAACACAACATAGAAAAACGAACATAGACAACCCACCCCAACTCACGCCCTGACCAACCTAAAACAAAGACATAACAAAAGAACTAAAGTCAGAACGTGACCAATACTGCGAACGTTCAAATGAAAGTTAGAAAATAAGCTTGTCTTGGAATTAGATAAACTGCTATACAGGTTGTTAAATTGCTTAGCATTATAGTAAGCACAAGTGATCAAATAATTTCTGGTAAATTTCAGGAAATTTGAATCTGTATCAAAACAGTCATTATATTTATTGTTCTCCATTAATATCTAATGGGTTTTTACATCCTCAATTCCATCGATTAAAATGTTAATGCGCCTCGATCTGTTTTCGAGGTAGTCTCCTTTGGAAGAGTGCTTGTCATGTGTTGTTTGGAAATTTGCGGAATCCTCAGACATGGTTTTGAATGCGGTCTGGCAGGTGACATTCGTGACCTTTATCTACTCCACCTCCGACAGCGTTATTTCCAAACTGTGTTTAAATTCCATTACAGATCATCAACCCTTTGTGTGTAGAATCCAAAAAGAGTTGCAGGAAGGACCTGGAGCTGCAGGAAGGACCTGGTTTTCCTGCAGATCTATTAGATATTTATAGAACTATTTTTGTTGAATCCAAAAAGAGCTGCAGGAAGGACTTAAAGTGATTTTCCTGCAGATCTATTAGATCTTTATAGAACTCTTTTTGTTGATTGAGTAGTTCATGGAGTGTAGTGCTTAATACGTATTCCTCTTTCGCATTGAGCTTTGCAGCGTTTTTTGTGTTAGCCATGCTACAAGCTTGTTATGAGCTAAAAAGAGTTTGCGAACACAACCAACCCACACCCCACCTCCCAAAAACAAGCTCCGCCAGTGAAATGGCAAACACACTCAAGCAACACACACTTGCACCAGTGAGATCACACTTGCACCAGTGAGATTACACATGCACCAGTGAGATTACACATGCACCAGTGAGATTACACATGCACCAGTGAGATCACACATGCACGATAAACAGTGAGAAAGCGTAGAACTTGCTCACTGTATGGATCCCGGCTGCACTTACCTAAACGAGCGGGAGATTACCAACTCGCATGTTAGTGTTGCGGATACAAGCAGTAATGCGGGGCAGTAAGCCAAAACACAGGTCAAATATGCTTGGGAGAGACAATGGTAGGAGTATTTTCTTACCCATGGAATGAGCAGCATGAACGAGCAGAGTGAACGAGTATCGTCCAATGTAGTTATTGATATACAAATATGAAATTATTGACATAAAAAAATGCAATTAATATATGTTAAAACGGCTTTCCATCCTACAGTGGCTGTTTTGCGTAAGTGGAGTGGGATGTGGAATAGGTGATGGTGAGAGCAAGGAGAGAGGAGACAGTGAGTGAAAGATTGTGGGAATGGTTGCAAGATTTGAAAGAGATGCGTAAGGTGTCTCTGTGAACACAGAGCCACCTGTTATCCCTGTGCAGTGGCTGTAATCAATCTTCTGTTTAGGAGGAGCTAGTGCCCCCTCCCGTAGGAGTGGATGCCTCTGTGACCCCTAACCCTAGTTGGCGGCCCGAACACACCTCTCTGTCTGTGTGGATACCACTAGTCTGTGTAGACACACACACACAGGCGTTCACAGCCCCGTTCACATGCCCACACAAACATTTAGTCAGAGGATTAAAATACCGCAAAGGCAGAAAAAAAATGATTTTCTGATCTGTATAGGAGAGGTGAAATTAAGTTTCACTTTTGATTGGCATAAAATCTGGTGCCATGAATATATATTCAGAGCTATTCAATGTTTTTTCTTTTAAGAACAGGAGAGCCCTCTGGCTCGGGAATAACTGATGATTTTCTTTTGTATCCCTTACTGATTTATTCCGTCATTCAGTGTGACAGAACCTGAGAGATGCCAAGCCCCTTTTCATGATCTTCCTTTTAACGCCCCTGTTCTTTCTTTAAACGTATCTCCGTCAACACAGCATGGTGGCATTACCTCCTTACGATTCTTCTCTGTCACCATGTTCCGGAGCCACTAGGTCATTTTCACAGACACAATGTGCCATTGTAGATGTCTCATTGTCTGCGCGAACATTAATATTACATCTGTCATCCTTTTGATACATCACACGTGGACAATTTCTTCTTAGGAAATGAAACAGCAATTTACGAGAGGCACATTGGATTATGGGTTTGCAAGAATTCTTTATGTGTTACAGGTTAGCTGGAGTAATGGACTTGGATGCCACCAGACTGTATGATGAGTGCCATTAGACTGTTGCCTTGGTGACATGGGGACTGGGATATTCTCAACCTCTTTTATTGTTGTTCAGCTTTCAGAACTCATAACAATTTCATGTAACTTTTTGAAATCCCCTTTTGTCACATTTTGCATGGCTGATGCGGTGACTTATCATTGGATTGCTGGTGAACATCACTCCCACTGGAGCAAGTATTTCCCGATGATTTAAAAGACATTTTTTTATTTGATTTTTTTTTACACAGAACACACCCACAGGGACAGACGGTTCTCCACCCACTGCTGTGGCCAATGTTTCTCAATACGCATGTCAGAGGCGGACGACCACGGAAAATCACAACAAGATATTCACAGTAAGGAAAAACAGAACACACCCCCATACAAGCACACCTTCTCAATTGCATGTCCCTATCTCTGTCTTTGTGAGGCTCATTGCTCCCACAAAGCATCCATCCTAACCAGTTGTGCTCTGATTGGGGTCTCTTCCTTCACACACCAATGCACCGACGCTGACCCCAATCAGATAAATTAACCTACAAATGAGAAGCATCTGCAGGTAGGCCATGATGAAGGCAGAACAGCTGAGGTGCCCACGAGGACTGACACAGGCTGGTATGGGCTGACCCTGAGGCGAGGCACGCCAGACTGAGATGGGCACTTGACGTAAAGCATCTCACCAAAAATGACGGATCTGTCTCTACGCCATCTGGCCATCGGGCAGCTAGTGGCCAATTCCAGAGGAAAGAGGGATGGGGGGGGGGGGGGGAGGATGTGAGGGAGTGTGAAGGCTGGTTTACAGTCCGTCTATCGGCATGTCTGTAAACAGCACAAAAAAAAACATGAGTTTTAAAAATGAATTTGGTAAATGTCAACCTTGCAAGCCAGGCAACTTAAAGCAATTTTCTAAATAATGTTTTGGTTCATTGCTAGCTAGTTTTCTAGCTAGCTGGCTAGTCAGTTCATATAATGAACAGAGTATATGATGACGTATTTACTTTAGCTACTTTTGATTAATTATTACAAGAAAATAAACCCCAAGTACATAATTATTTACAAAGTAATGGCACATTTACAGAAAAGAGCTTACTACTACAGTGTGACGAAATAAAAGGTCATTCTATCAGAGAATTTTAGAACTCCTTGTCACAAGAGGATTTGTTCTAGTTGCTGTAGCAGTCCGGCAACCACGACAACGGATGTTGCGACAGTCGCAGATACTTTTTTCATGTCTGTGCGACAAGGAAACAAACAGTTGCAGCAACGGTCTAAAGACATTCCACTGGAATGACCAGCGATACTTGTCGCATTCTTGTTGTCTACAGACATGTCGTTAGACCAAGTATAAACTAGCCTTAATACTCCAGCTTGCCATTGCTTTGTGTGGCGTAACGTTTATTGACACAATAACAATGCCGCCTTCTCACAAACATTTAAAAAATATATGTTTTCAGATTATTCTCATTACCAGTTTTTAATTATTTCTGCCAGTGTGTAATATAGTCTTTATGTGCACAGTGAGGGCTGTTTTGCTGACAGTCCAAGATGATCAAAGCACTTCAAATTAAGATAAAGTTACTTGGAGTTAGGGAATACCTGAGAGATACTCTATGGAAGCGTAGTGTATCAACACAAATCAAATCACATTTTATTTGTCCCCATGTGCCGAAGACAACAGGTGTAGACCTTACAGTGAAATGGTTACTTACAAGCCAAGGTCAATGCAAATAGTCTTATGACTTGGAGATAGAAGCTGTTAAGAAGCCTTGTGGACCTAGACTTGGTGCTCCGGTATCGTTTTCCGTGCGTTAGAAGAGAGAACAGTCTATGGCTAGGGTGGCTGGAGTGTTTGGCAATTTTTGGGCCTTCCTCTGACACAGGCTGGTATAGAGGTCCTGGATGGCAGGAACTTTTGCCCCAGTGATGTATTTGGCCGTACGTACTACCTTCTGTAGTGCCTTACGGTTGGAGGCCGAACACTTGCCATACCAGGTGGTGATGCAACCAGTCAGGATGCTCTCGATGGTGCAGCTGTAGAACTTCTGACTACCGCTGATCTGATCTCAAACTTCCAGTGGGGCTTGGTGTGTGGGAGGTTGGTGCTTGGTGATGAAGAGTTCCTCCAAGCCTTATTAAGCAGAGCTTACTGGGAGCATATGGAGACATCTGTTTCATAATGACTTTCACTTCTCCCTGACTGACTACACATGCAGACTCTCACACTTGCACACATATTCATGTGACATGTTCATGCCACCCACACACACACACACCCACCCACACAGACAGACAGACCGAGACAGACACTTGAGTGCTCGGTTCCCCTTCCCTTGTTCCTTTCCACTGCATTAGCTCTGTAATCACCAGTCTCCCTTCACTCCTCATCAGGCTGATGTTTCACTCATTATTCCACTTCAACATACATCACTCACAAGTGTTATTTGAGATAATTATTGTAATGTCAGTTCAACCTGTGGCTGTGGAGAAGAGACAGAAGTAATTAAACTAAATCCTAATATCCTGGGAGCATTAGGGTTAAAGACCAGGGAGGTCTGGTGAAATATCAAAGAGCCTGAATGAACTACAGCACCTAGAATGTTTCTCTACAAGGATGAACACATCTAAAAGGTGTGGAGATATACAGTGTGGTCTGAAATTATTGACACCCTTGATAAAGATGAAAAACAATTGTTTAACAAGTAATATTTTTTTCTCTCAAAAAGGTAGGGGTCAAAATGATTGACACCCCTGTTTTCAATACCTCACTTGAGGATAATGGCACTGAGCCTTTTCAAAAAGGTTTGATAAGTTGGAGAACAGAATCCTTCCATATCCGTGATATCCTTCGTTTGCAATTATGGACTTCCCTCTTCATTTCAAACCACATGTTTGCAATGGGTTTCATGTCCGGAGACTGAGATGGCCATTGCTAAATGTTGATTTTATGTTCAATTAACCATTTCTTTGTGGATGTTGATATGTGGCTTGGGGTTCTTGTCTAGCTGGAAGATCCACTTGCAGTCAAGTTTCAGCCAGAAAAAAAACAGATTTTTGGCTAAAATAACCAGGTACTGGGTAAAGCTCATGATGCAGAAGAATAATGTTGAAAAACAAAAACGAGTAAAATACGGTACATTGAAATCAAACATTAAAAGCATCTTCATAAAAATGTGTCTTCAGCATGGATTTAAATAGAGCCACTGACTCTGCAAGCCTGATCTCCTCTGATCGCCATGCCAGAGGATCTCAGGCTGTGTCCTGGCTCGTAGGGAGATACAATATCAGAGATATAGGATGGGGATAAACCAAGCCTAGTCTTAAATGTGATTACTACTTTTGTTAAATCTAGTCTAAAAGTGACTGGGAGTCAGTGTAAAGAAGCTAAAATAGCTGCCTGTTAAATGTCGAGTTGCAGCATTTGGGACAAACTGTAGATGACGGAGACATGCATTCAAAGAGGAAATAAAAGCATGTATACCTTTTTCCAGATCAGGGACTGAAGAAAAAGATTTGACTTTAGCTATAATTCTTAGATGAGGCAAAAGGCATAGTGAATAGGTGCTGGGAACGATACTGAACCACCCATGTTCACTGAAAAAAAAATCTGCCACATCGATATGACCTGAACCAGTCGAGGGCAACTCTTGAGATTCCCACCCACCTCTCCAGCCGGTCAACAAGTATATAATGATCAATAGTATCAAACGCGGCACTGAGATCCAAAATAATTAGAATAGAGCATTCCCCGGCATCCTCAGCCAACACAAGGTCATTACTGACTTTTAATAAAGCAGTTTCCGTTGTGTGAAGTGAGTGGAAGCCCGATTGGAATTTTTCTGTTATGCAGGTGAATGAGGACCCAAAAGCGACTTGGCGAAAACAGAGTCTTTAATCCAGCTTAAGGAAATAGCAATACTCCTAGACAAATCGGAGCGGTAAATAAAGCATAAAACAATTTCACTCGTAATCACGAGAACTGACTGGAGACTCGATAATAAACTGCAGGTTGCCTCGGGAAGGCACTTGACCGTAGCAGACTCAGACACCTGCTCACCACGCAGCATCTGAGGGAAACACGACACGACAGGGCGATACAAAGACACAGCACGGTGAACAATATACAAGGATCCGACAGGGCAGAAACGGAAAACAAGGGGAGAAATAGGGACTCTAATCAGGGGAAAAGATAGGGAACAGGTGTGGGAAGACTAAATGATTGATTAGGGGAATAGGAACGGCTGGGAGCAGGAACGGAACGATAGAGAGAAGAGAGAGAGGAAGGGAGAGAGAAAAAGGGGAACGAACCTAAAAAGACCAGCAGGGGGAAAACGAACAGAAGGAAAAGCAAAATGACAAGACAATATAAGACAAAACATGACATTTTCCAAATAAGGTGTTCATACTCAAATAAGCCAACGTTGAAAACGTCTAAAATCTTGGATAAATAAAGCAAGTTGAGAGAGGTCTATATTTGCTCAGTAAAGAGGGGTGAAGATTGAGCTTTTTAAGAAGAGGTTGGATCAGAGCAATTTTAAAGCAGGCTGGAAAGGAGCCATTTACAATTGACAGTGTGTTGGGGCCAACAGTAGACAGTAGGCATAACCTCTTTTTGTATTCTAGTAGAGTATGGAAAGCCGTTTTAACATACAGGTATATTCATTGTATTATTTCTATTAATAATTTCATTTTTTTTACAACAATAATGTTATTTCCGATATCAATGACACATTTTTATATCAAAGCATCTATTGATGTGAAAAATTTAATGTTAATTATCGATATCAATAGTAAGAACTTTTGATATAAATAATTCCCCATAGGATTCAATAGAGAAACAGATATCAAAAGTTTTTAAAAAATATATCAATAATTGCCGAATACTGAACATCTTAGCATATATTTCGCATTATAAAGACGTAAACAAATCAGTTTCTAGTGCCTTGAATGTCAATGAAGAGGAGGGTACCGAGAGACAGTCATCCCATTTTGTTCAGTTAGCATGAAAATATCAATGTATTTGGAAATAAGAAATTGCATGTGAACAACTTATTTAGAAATCTTATATTCAATGAACCGATCTTGACATGTTATTTTTGGGGAGGAACATAAATTAGGTTACTTAAATTAACTACACTACGGGACATAATATGCTTTCCCATGTCCTATGTTGCTAATTATGACAGGGAGGATTGGATTGCACTACCAGACCAAGACCGTCAGTGTCTAAAACAGTTTGCAGTTGCTGGAAATAGGGTGAATCCCATCTCTTTTAAAGATTGCTGGTTGCTCCAAGCAGAAAGTTAAAATTGTTGCAAAAGGAGACCTTCTTTTAGGTACCCGTTCAGAGCAATGAGGCGGCTGAAACATTCAGAACCCCCAGAACCCCTACCCCTAACACACCAAGAAAGTTGTGAACAGGGCACGACAACACCTTTTCTCCCCCAGGAGACTAAAAAAGATTTGGCATGGGTCCCCAGATCCTCAAGTTCTACAGCTGCACCATCAAGAGCATCCTGACCGGTTGCATCACCGCCTGGTATGGCAACTGCTCTGCATCTGACCATAAGGTGCTATAGAGGATAGAGTGTACGGCCCAGTACATCACTGTTGCCACACTTCCTGCCATCCAGGACCTATATACTAGACAGTATCAAAGGAAGGACCAAGGAAACTGTCAAAGACTCCAGCCACACAAGTCATAGACTGCTCTCTACCGGGAGGAAGAGCAGTTCCGTCTTGTCGAGGTTGAGCTTGAGGTGGTGGGACGACATCCAAGTTGAGATATCTGCCAGGCACAGAGAGATGCATGTTGCCACCTGGGTGTCAGAACGGGGGAAGGAGCAGTTATAGGAGAGACCATGTGAGTATATGACTGAGCCGAGTGACTTGGTGTATAGAGAGAAGAGGGCCTAGAACTGAGCCGTGGTGGACACCAGTAGTGAGAGTACATGGTGCAGACACAGATCCTATCAATGTCACCTGGTAGGAGCTGCCAGCCATGTGTGATACAATTAAAAAATGTGCAGAGCCTGGTGGTTCACGGTGTCAAAGGCAGCTAGATAGATAAGAACAGAGAGAGCTGATCAAAGACAGCATGCTCAAGTGTTTTGGAAAGAAAAGAGAAGAAAGGGATACAAGTATTCAGTTTGTCAGATGAGTCGAGTGTTGGTTTCTCGTGTGGAACAACTCATGCCATTTTGAGGTCAGAGGGGTCGCAGCCAGTGGTTAGGGATGAGTTGGAGGGAAGTGAGGAATGGGAGGTCTCCAAAGATGGTTTGGAGAAGTGAGGAGGTGGTCGAGCGGGCAGGATGTCGGGCTGCCAGACCTCACTAGTTGCCGGATGTCATCTGGAGAGAGGGGAGAAAGAGGTCAAGGCGTAGGGTTGTTCTGTGTGAATGACACCAGTGGACACAATAGACTGAATGAATGAGTAGCGGATGTTGTCAACCGTTTCAAAGTGGCTGACAAAGTCATCCACAGAGAGGGAGGAGGGAGGGGGAGGAGGAGGACTGGAAAGAGGACAATGCGAGTCATAGGATGCAGAAGGGAGGAGAGTAGGGTCGATGAGGCAGAATCAGGAGACAGCAGGGAGAAGGATTTAGCGGAAGGGAAATATGATATCATGGAAGAGGAGAGAGTAGTAGGAGAGAGGGTGAAGATTGCAATGGAGCATGACCATCTGGGTAAGGGCTGAGTGATTAGGGTTGGAGGAAAGGGAGACAGAAAACAACTCCGCAGAACAGTCTTTGTTTCGGCAATGGTCTTAGTTTTGCATCACGACTGCCGCTTACAGCTGCCGGCCGAGAAACCAGGAGAGACTGAAGAACTAACACAAATTGATGATTGCCCAGCAGAGGTTGAGAGCACACCTCCCTGTACTAATTGTTGATTGCCTTATTGAGGTGAAACCACTCCCCTCCAATACAGCCACTGACTACCAAAACAAGTCACAAATTGCTCTGCCCCTTGATCCTGATTGATATGTCAACAACTATCTGCAAGTTATGAGCGGTCAACAGTTCACACACCAAGTAGGACACTGGGAAGACAAGCAGCACTTAAAGTAGATTTCTCTAGCTAGCAAAAGGACAGTACTACACCACAACAGATAAAGACCAACAAATATTATAGTTGGACCAGGTTTTCATCAGGAATCTCTCTGTACTGATCCGTTCACCTTTCCATCGATCCTGGCTAGTCTCCCAGTCCCGGCCTCTGAAAAACATCCCCACAGCATGATACTACCAGCACCATGCTTCACTGTACGGGTGGTGCCAGGTTTCCTCCAGACGCGATGCTTGACATTCAGGCCAAAGAGTTGTTTCTCATGGTCTGAGAGTCCTTCAGGTACCTTTTGGCAAACTCCAAGCGAGCTGTCATGAGCCTTTTACTGAGGAGTGGCTTCTGTTTGGCCACTCTACTATAAAGGCCTGATTGGTGGAGTGCTCCAGAGATGGTTGTCCCTCTGGAAGGTTCTCCCTTCTCCACAGAGGAACTCTGGAGCTCTGTCAGTGTGACCATCGGGTTCTTGGTCACTTCCCTGACCAAGGCCTTTCTCCCCCGATTGCTCAGTTTGTACGCGCGGCCAGTTAATAATATAATAATATAATAATAATATATGCCATTTAGCAGACGCTTTTATCCAAAGCGACTTACAGTCATGTGTGCATACATTCTACGTATGGGTGATCAGTTCTAGGAAGCATCTTGGTGGTTCCAAATGTCTTCCATTTAAGAATGATGGAAGCCACTGTGTTCTTGGAGACCTTCAATGCTGCAGACATTTTTTTGTACCCTTCTCCAGATCTGTGCCTCGGCACAATCGTGTATCGGAGCTCTACAGACAAATTCTTCGACCTCATGTCTTGGTTTTTGCTCTGACATGCGCTGTCAACGGTGGGACCTTATATAGACCGGTGTGTGCCTTCCCAAATTACGTTCAATCAATTCAATTTACTACAGTTAGACTCCAATTAAGTTGTAGAAACATTTCAAGGAGGATCAATGGAAACAGGATGCATCTGAGCGTAATTTCGAGTCTCATAGCAAATGGTCTGAATACTTATGCAAATATATATGTAATACACATTGTCATTATGGGGTGCTGTGTGTAGATTGATGAGGATATTTTTTTAAATATATATTTTAGAATAACGCTGTAATGTAGCAAAATGTTGAAAAAGGGAACAGGTCTGAATACTTTCAGAACGACAGTTGTGTATTAAAAGCTTCATTCTAGTGGCCTACTGTTAACCAGTGGTGCCAGTTTCTATGTTTTGGTTGGTCAGGGTGTGATCTGAGTGGGCATTCTATGTTGGGTGTGTTGTTTGTCTATTTCTATGTCTGGCCTGATATGGTTTTCAAACAGAGGCAGGTGTTAGTCATTGTCTCTGATTGGGAACCAGATGTAGGTAGCCTGGGTTTCACTGTGTGTTTGTGGGTGATTGTTCCTGTCTCTGTGTTTGCATCAGATAGGACTGTTTTGGTTTTCGCACATTTATTGTTTTGTTAGTTATTTCACGTCTAGTTCCTTTATTAAAGAACATGAATAACTACCACGCTGCATTTTGGTCCGCCTCTCCTTCACCACAGGAAAACCCTTACAGCAAGTGTACCTTTTTTTGGGTATCTGAGTTGTGTTTCCATCTCAAAGTCTTCATCTTCCTCATCAACTTAACCCATGTAATCAAAATCTTTACTGATGATGTGCAGAATTTATCTTGCATGTTGTAATCTGCATACTGGAAGGTTGTTGACAACATAGGCTTAGTCAAATATTTATGTGTTCTACAACTGCCTCAATTAGTCCAGTACTAAATCCAGTACAGGCTGCATTGATGGTGTAAAGATGTGCTGTGTCCTTAAGCAAAATGGTTAATTTACTCCTCTAAGATTTTCCTGATCAAAGTTTTGTCTGCAGTTCCCCTCTCCATTCGAAGAAGACAAAACTCTGATTTTGTACTGTGAGAGGGTCTTGCCATGTTACATTCCAATCTGTTGGATTTCAGCCTTATGTTCCTGGTCTCTGTCAACCAACATGGTTTGTCCCCATATGGGAAGCCTTTTAGGTGCTAGAACCATTTGCAAAGGGTTCCACCTAGAACCCTATATGTAGAGGTCCTCATAGAACACATTGTACATGTTAATACAGTTGAAGTCAGAAGTTTACATACACCTCAGTCAAATATATTTAAACTCAGTTTTTCACAATTCCTGACATTTAATCCTAGTAAACATTCCCTGTGTTATGTCAGTTTATTTTAAGAACGTAAAATGTCAGAATAATAGTAGAGAGAATGATTCATTTCAGCTTTTATTTCTTTCATCACATTCCCAGTGGGTCAGAAGTTTATATACACTCAATTCGTATTTGGTAGCATTGCCTTTAAATTGTTTAACTTGGTTCAAATGTTTCTGGAAGCCTTCCACAAGCATCCCACAATAATTTGGGTGAATTTGGGCCCATTCCTCCTGACAGAGCTGGTGTAACTGTCATGTTCGTTGTAAGGAGGAGTCCAAGGTGCTGCGTGGTTTGCGTACATTCTTCTTTATTTAAGAATGAACACTGAACAAACAAACAAAATAACAAAACGAACTGTGAAGCTAATATGAGTAGTGCAGACAGGCAACTAAACATAGAACAATAACCCACAAACGCAAAAGGGAAAATGGCCACCTAAATATAATCCCCAATAAAACAATTTTTTGGGTGGGGCACACAAGGAGATTAGCTGAGTCAGGTTGGAGACCTGAGCCTCCAATTATTGAGGCTGCCTCTCGGGCTTCCGTGCTAACCGTGTCCCCTCGTCTCATCGCCGTTCCTCCTGCGCTATCTCCCCCTGCTCCCATGGCAGGCGATCCTTTCCTGCCAATATTTCCTCCCACGTCCAGGATCCTTTACCGTCCAAAATCTCGTCCCATGTCCATGGTGTCTGCTCCTCCTGAACACGCGGCTTGGTCCTTTTATGGTGGGTTCTTCTGTCACGTTCGTTGTAAGGAGGAGACCAAGGTGCTGTGTGGTATGCGTACATTCTTCTTCATTTAAGACTGAACACTGAACAAACAAACAAAACAACAAAACGAACCGTGACGCTAATATGAGTAGTGCTGACAGGCAACTAAAAATAGAACAAGAACCCACAAACATGAAAGGGAAAATGGCCACCTAAATAAAATCCCTAGAGGCAATGATAAACAGCTGGCTCTGATTGGGAACCATATCAGGCCACCATAGACATATAAATACATAGACCTACAAAACCCCTAGACATACAAAAACTAGCATACCCACCCTTCTCACACCCTGACCTAACCAAAATATAAAGAAAACAGAGATATTAAAGGTCAGAGAATGACAGTAACTGAGTCAGGTTTGTAGACCTTGCTCACACACACATTTTCAGTTTTGACCACAGATTTTCTATAGGATTGAGGTCAGGGCTTTGTGATGGCCACTCCAATACCTTGAATTAGTTTTTCCCATTTTGCCACAACTTTGGAAGTATGCTTGAGGTCATTATCCATTTGAAAGGCCCATTTGTGACCAAGTTTGGACTTCCTGACTGATGTCTTGAGATGTTGCTTCAATATATCCACATTTTCCTCCCTCATGAAGCCATCTATTTTGTGAAGTGCACCAGTCCCTCCTGCAGAAAATCACCCCTACAACATGATGCTGGTTGGGATGGTGTTGCTTCATGGTTGGGATGGTGTTCTTCAGCTTGCAAGACTCCCCCTTTTTTCCTCCAAACATAACAATGGTCATTATGGCCAAACAATTCTATTTTTGTTTCATCAGACCAGAGGACATTTCTCCAAAAAGTATGATATTTGTCCCCATGTGCAGTTGCAAACCGTAGTCTGGCTTTTTTATGGAGGTTTTGGAGCAGTGGCTTCTTCCTTGCTGAGAGGCCATTCAGGTTATGTCGATATAGGACTCGTTTTACTGTGGATATAGATACTTTTGTGCCTGTTTCCTCCAGCATCTTCACAATATAATTTGCTGTTGTTCTGGGATTGATTTGCACTTTTTGCACCAAAGTACGTTCATCTCGAGGAGACAGAACACGTCTCCTTCCTGAACAGTATGACGGCTGCGTGGTCCCATGGTGTTTATACTTGCGTACTATTGTTTGTACAGATGAACGTGGTACCTTCAGGCATTTGGAAATTTCTCCCAAGGATGAACCAGACTTGTGGAGGTCTATAACTTTGTTTCTGAGGTCTTTGCAGATTTCTTTTGATTTTTCTATGCTGTCAAGCAAAGAGGCACTGATTTTGAAGGTAGGTCTTGAAATACATCCACAGGTACACCTCCAATTGACTCAAATGATGTCAATTAGCCTATCAGAAGCTTCTAAAGCCATGACATCATTTTCTGGAATTTTCCAAGCTGTTTAAAGGCACCGTCAACTTAGTGTATGTAAACTTCTGACCCACTGGAATTGTGATACAGTGAATTGTAAGTGAAATCATCTGTCTGTAACCAATTGTTGGAAAAATTACTTGTGTCATGCACAAAGTAGATGTCCTAACCGACTTCCAAAACTATAGTTTGTTAACAAGAAATTTGTGGAGTGGTTGAAAATGAGTTTTAATGACTCCAACCTAAGTGTATGTAAACTTCCGACTTCAACTGTACCTAGAATCCTATATGAAGGGTTCTGCCTAGAACCATATGTTAAAGGTTCTACCGAGAACCATTTTATCTTTGGAGGGTTCTTCCTAGAAACATCAATGAATGGTTCTAACAGCCTTATTAGCCTTCAAAATAAAAACTTTTATGACAATAATTACACATACTCAACGTGGCCAAAAGTATGCTACTTGAACATCATGGGAATTAATATGGAGTTGGTCACCTTTGCTTCTATAACAGTCTCTACTCTTATGGGACGGCTTTCCACAAGATGTTGGAACATTGTTGCTGGGACTTGCTTCCAGCCATCCACAAGATAATTAGTGATGTTGGGCAATTAGTTCTGGCTTAGGCCTCAGCGTTCAAATTCATCCCAAAGGTGTTAGATGAGGTTGAGGTCATGGAAATGTGCAGGCCAGTCAAGTTCTTCCACACCGATCCGATCTTGACAAACCATTTTTATATGGACCCTCACTTTGTACACGGGGGCATTGTCATGCTGAAACAGGAAAGGGCCAACCCCTACAATGACATTCTAGAATCATCTAGAATGTCATTTTATGCTGTAGAGTTAAGATTTCACTTCACTGGAACTAAGGGGCCTAGCCCAAACCATGACAAACAGCCCCATACCATTATTCCTCCTCCAAAAATCGTTACTGTTGGAACAATGCATTGGGCAGGTTGCTTCTCCAAGCATCCGCCAAACCCAGATTGTCGGACTGCCAGATGGTGAAGAGTGAATCATCACTCCAGAGAACATGTTTCCACTGCTCCAGAGTCCAATGGCGGTGAGCTTTACACCACTCCAGCCTACGCTTGGCATTGCGCATGGTGTTCTTAGGCAATGTAAACCTATTACATGAAACTCCCCACGAACAGCTCTTGTGCTGATGTTGCTTCCAGAGGCAAATTGGAACTCTGTAGTAAGTGTTGAAACCGAGGACAGACGATTTTTATGCGCCCCAGCACTCGGAAAACTCCCATTCTGTGAGCTTGTGTGGCCTACCATTTCACGGCTGAGCCTAGATATTGCCACTTCACAATAACAGGACTCACAGTTGACCGGGACAGCTTTAGCAGGGTAGAAATTTGACGAACTGACTTGTTGGAAAGGTGGCATCCTTTGAAAGTTATTGAGCTGTTCAGTAAGGCCATTCTACTGCCAAGGTTTGTCTATGGAGATTGCATGGCTGTGTGCTCAAATTTATACACCTGTCAGCAACGGGTGTGGCTGAAAAAGCCAAATCCACTAAACTAATTTGAACGGGTGTCCACATACACAATTTTGTATATATAGTGTATCAAAAGGCCTTTCTTTGAGGGCCTAGTTATACCCTAACACAGTGGTGTTAGGAAAATCCTGGTTTACAGGCCAAATCAAATAAATTCACATGCAAAAACACAGATATTAAAACAAACAGTTCTGAAAATCACCCTGCAATAGAGCATGCTTGGAAATATGTCTCTATGTAGAACCCTTGTTGCCTTCCAAACAACACTTGCCTTCCGAAAAAAATCATTCTTGACTTCCAAGGAAAGAATCATCCTTTCTTTCAAAAACAGTTCTTAGGATATTAAACGTTCTAGGTAGAACCCTTTGCATTACAAAGAACTCTTGTCTTACAGAAAGGCTACTTCAGATCAAAACAGTTCTTAGGATATTAAACGTTCTAGGTAGAACCCTATGCATTACAAAGAACCCTTGTCTTACAGAAAGGCTACGTCAGATCAAAACAGTTCTTGGTAGAACTATCTCTCCACAAATAACCCTTTTGGAACCCTTTGTTCTAAGCGCGCAAGCATCTTCACCTCGTTCTGCTATAAGATCATTGAACACCTTTTCTAATCGGCAGTAAAAAAGTGATCGGCAGTAAAAAAGGGTGGAAGACATTGATATTCCCTTTGTCTCTGACCTCCTTCACTATCCAATCTAGGAAGTGCAGGTTATCTGTCTGATGTTTGTCTTGTTGGAGCTCACAGTCACTTAAGTTGCCTTCTCCATATGCAATAGCTTGGTCACCCGGCCTCTGGACTCAACGTCTGCAGATGCTGCCGGCGCCAACACAGGTGTAACTGAAAGACAAATACCTGCACCATTGTATCAGTAATCAAGCCATTATAATAGCCTACAGTTCTCAAAGGAAAATCTTTGGCATCTTAACATTTTTTGAAAATATTACAGACACACTGCAGTATTTCAAGATGTAATATATATATATTATTTTACAGGGGTTTATGTGCAAAGCATATACCGTTTTTTAAATCCATAATTTTAGCTAACACTCATAACAAAAGTGGACGGCTGTGTTCTTGCATGTCCCTCACACAGACCTAGAGGCCCTCAACCCAGCATGACATAGAGATATTGTTCTGTTAAATGATAGGAAGTCAGCTGGTTAGGCTTCCTCTTGAATTTGAGGGCTACAGGATAGGAAGTTACAAGACACTTTATGAATATGGGCCCAGGACATGAACTGGCACTGGTTTTATTTGGTGACAAGACAATGTTTACTCACCCTCTTTGGCAATGTATCAGAGTTCTCCCAGCTTTACAAAGCTGTCGTTGAAGGCTGGCCTCCCTTTTGTACTCTCTCTCCTGGTGGAAAGAAAATAAGATCCAACATAACAGCTTAGATCAGAAAGTGCAATAATAACATACATAGTTATGGATTTACAAAGACAAGTCATCATATTGTCCATTACTGTCCGTAACGTTGAAATGTTAGGTTAGAGCAAGGCATATGGTCAGCTAAAGTTAGCTAGCTAGCTAGATTTGGGAAACAACATCAAGAGGTTGTGTATTGGTTGGACTCTCTGAGTTGTGAATCGTTCTGGTGGGTTGGGACAGAAAATAACCCTACCATGAAAAAAATATAATGTCAACAAAGACATATGTCTAATATCTAGGAACTCTACTTACCGGACGTAAAGTGAAACGTGACCCTCAATATCAAATAAACGTCTGAATCCAACTTTTGTCGAAACCCCACCGTATTCCTGCTGTGTAGACAGTGGTAGATTTTGTGGCAGGAAATCTTGCGTGAAGTGTGTGGTCTCCTGGCAGCCCACTGTCTAACTCAACAGGAATAGGGTGCGGTTTGGACAAAAGTTGGATTCAGACGTTTAATTTATAGCGACGGACACATTTCACTCTACAGCTGGTAAGTAGAGATGCTAGAGATTGGCAAAGCATAGTATAGGTTCTTTCAATCGCATTCATCACCCTACTCTGCCTCTGTCTCCTTTTCTGTGTCTTGAGCTCTAGCAAGCAAACCTGCAACAATGTATTAACTGGGTCCAGCCAAAAGTATGAGGACACCCTTTTAAATGAGTGGATACGGCTAGTTCAGATACACCCGTTGCTGACAGGTGTATAAAATCGACTTTCAACGTGGCACCGTCATAGGATGCCACCTTTCCAGCAAGTCAGTTCGTCAGATTTCTGCCCTGTTAGCACTTACAGTTGGCCGGGGAAGCTCTGCTATTGTGAAGTGGAATCATCTAGGAGTAACAACGGCTCAGCTGCAAAGTGTTGTATTACAGACTTGGTCAGGGAGAGGTTGAAAATGTCAGTGAAGACACTTGAAAGTTGGTCCGCGCATGCTTTGAGTACACGTCCTGGTAATCCGTCTGGCCTCTCTCATCTTTTTAAGTGGGAGAACTTGCACAATTGGTGGCTGACTAAATACTTTTTTTGCCCCACTGTATATTGATACGTTAACAGAAATGACTGTAACCAAATATTGTAGATTAGAAATTATGGGGATTAGTAGTTCATTTACTACCGGTGATGTATGTAATGGGGAATTTATAAACACTAACACTCAACAATAATTCAAACAATGAAAGCACACGGATAGGCAGGAAAAAGCGCGTTCTGGAAAGAGACGCGCCTAATGCATCTTCACTACACCCCCTTCACCTACATTTAAAAGTACTCTCAAGACACATTATCTTCACACATAAGAAATACTCTCACGAACGTGGTCAGGTCCAAAGCAGTAGCAATTATGGAAAACCAATGCAAATTCAAAACAAATGCACGTTCACTTATTTAGTCAATTTTATACACAATTTTTAATTTTTTAAAAATAAAGATGCCATACGATACCTGTACTAGTCAACCGATGCCCGTACTAGAAAAATAGAGCTAAGATGTCTTTCCCCATAATCAGTGGAAAGCTGCCCCACTCTGTACAGTGGTTCTAGTTAAATTATGGCTAATGCCCCCCTCTGCTACAATACTACCAAGCTAGCTCCTCCAGGCAGACCAAGAGTGCAGACAGAGTATCCCAGCACAGCAGGTGCCTGCCCCCTCATCCTCTCAATGAAGGCCTCAATCCTCTTGTTATCTCATGCTGTGAAGGGAGCCCAGCTGTGGTATGCGTGGGAGTGTGTTGTGTGAGTGTGCATGCATGCGTGTGAACTACCTTTGTGTTTGTGCGTGTGTCTGTGCGTGCTTGTTGGTGTGTTTGAGGTCATCCTCTCGTTGCATGTTGTGAACGGGTCAGTGGAGCCTCCTGCCAGGCTGGGCTCAGGTCTTGCCTGCTGACCCGAGGCACCATGTCTGGACAGATCACCCCATGGCCCGGCCACACTGTTGGTGACCACACTGATCTAGCTCACTACTCAACCAGACCAGGAGAGAAAAAGCATGCAAACTTTCCCACATTCTGTTGTGTTACAGCCTTCATTTAAAATGAATTACATTGAGATTCTGTGTCACTGACCTACACACAAGACCCCATGATATCAAAGTGGAATTATGTTATTATACATTTTTACAAATTAATACAAAATGAAAAGCTGAAATGTCTTGAGTGAATAAGTATTCAACCCCTTTGTTATGGCAAGCCTAAATAAGTTCAGGACTAGAAATGTGCATAACAAGTTACATAATAAGTTGCATTGACTCAATCTGTGTGCAATATTTTTATTTATTTTTAATACATTTAACATGATTTTTCAATGACAATCCCATCTCTGTACCCCACACATACAATTATCTGTAAGGTCCCTCAGCCGAGCAGTGCATTTCAAACACAGATTCAACGAAAAGGACCAGGTAGGTTTTTCAATGCCTTGCAAAGAAGGACATCTATTGGTAAAAAAAGCAGACATTGAATATCACTTTTTAAGCATGGTTTAGTTATTAAGTACACTTTGGATGGTGTATCATTACACCCAGTCACTACAAAGATACAGGCGTCCTTCCTAACTCAGTTGCCGGAGAGGAAGAATACCGCTCAGGGATTTCATTATGAGGCAAATGGTGACTTTAAAACCGGTACAGGGTTTAATGGCTGTGATAGGAGAACCTGGTTGAACCTACAACATTGTAGTTACTCCACCAAACTAACCTAAATGACAGAGTGAAAAGAAGGAAGCTTGTTCAGAATAAAAAATATTCCAAAACATGAATCCTGTTTGCAATAAAACATTAAAGTTAAACTGCAAAAAATGTGGCAAAGAAATTAACTGTCACAATCTGATCTATCTCACCTGTCCTTGTGATTGTCTCCACCCCACTCCAGGTGTCACCCTTCTTCCCCAGTATCCCCTGTGCATTTATACCTGTGTTCTATGTTTGTCTGTAGCCAGTTTGTCATGTTTGTCAAGGCAACCAGCATTTTTGATATCAGCTCCTGCTTTTCCCAGTCTCTCTTTTTCTCGCCCTCCTGGTTTTGACCCTTGCCTGTCCTGACTCTGAGCCCGCCTGCCTGACCACTCTGCCTGCCTCTGACCTGTACCTTTGCCCCACCTCTGGTTTACTGACCCCTGCCTGCATTGACCTGTCTTTTGCCTGCCCCTGTTGGAATATTAAACCATAGTCAAATCGACATGTCTGCATCTGGGTCTTACCTTGATACCTGATATTAACTTGATGTCCTGGGGCAAATCCAACACCACATGACCGAGTACCACTCTTCATATGTTCAAGCATGGTGGTAGCTGCATCATGTTATGGGTATGCTTGTCATTGGCAAGGACTAGGGAGTTTTTTGATAGAAATAAACAGATTCGAACTAAGCACAGGCAAAAAGCTAGACTTCACAGTGCTTTCCAACAGACATTGGGAGATGGTCATGTATATTGATTTTGTGGTCAATTAACAATTTCTTTGTAGATTTGGATATGTGCTTGGGGTTATTGTCTTGATGGAAGATCCACTTGTGGCCAAAAACCTGGCTGCCTCTGCCACAGTCAGACTTGAACCCCATTGAAAATCGGTGGTCTGATTTCAAGAGGGCAGTCCATAAGCGCAGACAAAGGATATCCAGGAGCTGGAAAGATTATGCATGGAGGAATGTTTTAAGATTCCTTTCAGAGTGTTCTCCAATCTCATGAAACATTTTCGAAAAAGTCACAGTGTTTTTATCCTCACAAGGGTAGGGAGCATAAAATAAAATAATATAATTTCCCATTTTTTAGCATGCAATCTTTATCAAGGGTGCCATTAATTATGGACCTGACTGTACATACCTACATTTACCACGAGTCTGTTCTGTATATCAATGCAGAGCAATAGGTATCGAATAAGGAAGCTTCTCTTCCCTGGAACATGGTGTCCTCTGGGACAGCTCATGCATAAACCCGCCCCCTCCCCCCCGGCCAAATCCTTCTTCTGAAAATAACAAAAGGGAAAACTCCTGACAGTTGTTCTTTACTTTCGTTTGAACCACCATGTTGTGTCAGAAAAGAAAGAGCACTGCAGGCCCCTGAGGAGCCTTTTGTCAACAAGTGGAAAATGACAGGTTCCTCTCTGGCGCACACCGACCAAAATGTCGCTGTGCGGGTCATCCAGTAGAAGTCCTGTGCGCCTGGGCCTACCACGACGGGAAGACAGATGGATGGGGGTAAAGAAGGAGAGGGAAAGGAGAGAGGGGGACTGTGTACTCCGATCCCTGTCTGGCTGTCACCACGGGTCAGTGCATCTGATGTTGGAGTGCACACCTGACATATCTCTCTCTCTTTCCCCATACTATCGCCCCCTTTGTTTTTCTCTCTGTTCTCTCCCATCCCTCTATTTCTCTGACCTCATATCACAATTCCTTTGGGTTTCCCTTTTCATCTTTGTTTCTCATCTTCATATTTCTCACATCCCTCTCCTCTGATTGTGCCCCCCCCCTCTCTCTCTCTCTCTCTCTCATTCTCTCTCTCTCCCATCCACCCCTCTTCTCTGTAGGATGTGATGGAGGAGCTGGCTGAAAGTTCTGAGTTCAATGAAAGTAAAGGTCCATGCCTGGCATTCCGTCAAGCAGCCTCAGTCCTGAAGAGTCTGCCGTCAGCAGTGCACTGTCTGGAGGCCATCCAGGGCCTCCCCTGCATGGGGGAACACACCAAGGCTGTTATGGAGGTAATATCATCTCCACTGCATACCACATTAACTAAAGAGTAACATTATTGTTTAAATGGATTTTCTAAACTTTAACATTTAATCTAGAGAAATATAATCTATATTGTTCTCTGTGAAGTGTTCTTGATTGTATGAAAATGAACCTTTCTGATTGATTGAATTACTTAGGCATCTAATTAAGTATGTGAAATGTTTAAATTATCCTATATTCATTTTGTAAAAATAATTGGCGTTTCAGTGTCAAGTAATAATCGTAGAGATAAATGGAGGACTCTGGATGGATCTAACTTGTTTTAGTATAGACATTGCCATTGAGGGCTTCCACCATTTAGTAATCAGCGAGTATTGTCTTTTTCAAATTGAGTTGCCTACGTTTTGTAAACCAAAGACTAAGGTAGTATAAAGGAGCCAAGACAAAGATTTATACCAGGTCATTGGTCCCAAGATCCAGACTCAGTGAGTTGAGACCGCAATAAGTTCAAGACCAAATTTATGTTGTCTCAAGTGGTCTCAAGATCAAGACCACTAGATCAATAGTCCATGGGCCCTTTCTTCATTTGTAAGAAACTCAAGTACAGTACAGTACAGTATAGCACATTGTGTTTTGGCCAAATAGATGTCAATGTTTGGGAGATTAGAGTCTGGCTATGCATCTCAATACTTTAACGTTTTCCTGAAGTGTGCACTTGTCCACTACCCACATGTTGGTCCTCTGTAGCTCAGTTGGTAGAGCATGGCGCATGCTACTTTAAAATGGAAGATAGCTTCAACGGTGTTGCACATGCTGTCACAGATGCCATGATGGCACAAATACAAGTTTTCATGTACTAAAAATCAATGTATTTCAATGTGTTTCCGTTGCATTTTCAACTCTACTGATTTTGTCACAAAAACTGTTGTGTTAAATAGCAAATGTGTCTACTCTGGTCTTGGCACGTTCTCTCTAGCCAACAGCTCGCAGATACAGTGCAGGTAGGCTGTGTGGGTAGGCTAGTCTACATGATGGCATTATTATGGATAAGAGCGAGAATATTTCTGTTGTTGTCAAAAGGCAGTCAAGCATCGATCATCATGTCACCAGAATAAGACCCTCAATATTTATTGGAAAGGAGCATCAAGATCATTGTGCACTTTCACCACACTGTGAAGTTCATCGTAACTTATTTCATCTTTAGTCTAATACAACTACATGGTTTGCTGAGTCGTAGTGGGGGGACAACACACTATGTCAACGCGTTACTTCGATGTGATGGTTATTATATCATTATTTGCACATGAAGACGCTTCCACCGCCATTTCTCACAATTTTTACCGACACAAAAACATCCCGTCATGTCGAACGAACTGTCGACATTTATAAAATTGTACGGAGACGTCCTGTTTCCATCACAGCTGTCGTGATTTTTTTTCTTCTACGGTACAGCTTTACTCACATAAAAACTGTGGATGGAAACGTAGTCACTGTTAAGGGAAAAAACATCGACATTAGGACTGTTTCCAACATTAGGGCTGTTTTCCAACATTAGGGCTGTTTTCCAAAAGAAGTTAAATCCGCCTCGTATTTTGTTTCCTTGACAGGATACTAATGAGGATCGCGATACTGGTATGTTTTGTCCCAGCCTTCATGCGAAGGCTGGAATATGTTCTGGGATTCATCCGATAAGTAGTAGTTTACCACGTCTGTCACCAGCTTCATTAATAAGTTGTTCCCACAGTGACCGTGCGTACATATCCCAACCAGAAGCCATGGATTACAGGAAACACTGAGCACTGAGCTAAAGGCTAGAGCTGCCACTTTCAAGGTGCGGGACACAAATCCAAATGCTTATAAGAAATCCCTCTATGACCCCCTACGAGCCACGGCAGTGTCAATACAGGACTAAGATTGAATCCTCCTATGCCGGCTCCCTCTCCGTAGCCGATGTGAGTAAGAACTTTAAACAAGTTAACATTCAGATGGATTACCAGGACGTGCACTCAGAGAATGCGCTTACCAGCTGACAAGTGTCTTCACTGACATTTCCAACCTCTCCCTGACCCAGTCTGTAATACCTACATGTTTCAAGCAGACCGCCATAGTCCCTGTGCCCAAGAACGCCTATGTAACCTGTCTAAATGACTATCGCCCAGTAGCATTCACATCTGTAGCCATGAAATGCTTTGAAAGTCATGGTTCACATCAATACCATTATCCCAGACACCCTGGACCCACTCCATTTCACATACCACCCCAACAGATCCACAGATGACACAATCGCTATTGTACTACACATCCGCACTGTTAACCTGAATGAATACATCAAAAATATATATAAAAAATAATAACACTATAGACTTTGCCTATGTTGCGTTGTATGTTTTTTGAGTAAATCTGAGCTGAAAAAAAATGTCAGGCTTTTCCATTAAAATAACCAGTGGTGGAAAAAGTGCTCTAAGCAAAGGTACCTTAATAGAAAATGACTCAAGTTAAAGTGAAAGTCACCCAGTAAAATACTACTTGAGTAAAAGTCTAAAAGTATTTGGTTTTAAATGTACTTTTTATTTATTTAACATTTACTTAACTAGGCAAGTTTTAAGAACCAATTCTTACTTACAATGAATGCCGACCAAGAGGACTCCTGCGGGTACAGGGGCTGGGAATAAAAAAATAAAAAATATATAGGACAAAACACACATCACGACAAGAGAGACAACAAAACATTACATAATGAGAGACCTAAGACAACATCATAGCAAGGCAGTAACACATGACAACACAGCATGGTAGTATCAAAAGTAAATGGAATTGCTCAAATGTCCTTAAGTATCAAAAGTAAAAGTATTAAAGCAAACCAGAAGGAACTATTTTTATTTTATTTTCATTGACTGATAGCCAGGGGTACAGTCCAACACTCAGACATAATTTGCAAATGAAGCATTTGTTTATAGTGAATCTGCCAGATCAGAAGCAGTAGTGATTACCAGGGATGTGTGTGAATTGGGCCATGAATTGGGTGTCAGGGAAAATGTATGGAGTAAAAAGTACATTATTTTCTTTAGGAATGTTGTGAAGTAAAAGTAAAAGTTGCCAAAAATATAAATTGTAAAGCACAGATACACAAAAAACGACTTAAGTAGTATTTTAAAGTATTTTTACTTAAGTACTTTGCACCACTGAAAACAACTAGAGCCTATCTGCACGTTGTAATCAAAAATGGCATATTATTTGCTGCATTTCAAACTGTCCTTTTGTGAGGCGCAGCCGGAAACGAGTTGTTTCAAGTGATGGGGTCGGTAAACCAGGAGGATTCTCCATCATCGTTAAATCTCCAGTTTGGGAACGTTTGGGTTTCCCAGTAGATTACAACCGTGATGGACAGAGAGAGCATATTACCACTGCTCAACCTCAAACATGTTGACACATTTACTCAGACATCACCCCAGTATTCCTACTACCGGAGCAAGACAGAAACGCAAAAAAACAACAACACAGCCAAATAAATGACAAGAGCAATAGGTTTGTTTATAGCTGTGGATATGCTCCCGTTATCAGTGTTTGAGAAGAATAGGGGGTTTCAGCACCTCGTGAACGTGCTCGAGGCACATTAAAAACTCCTCCCTTACACCCGGTGGCTGCATCACCGCTTGGTATGGCAAATACTTGGCATCTGACCGCAAGGCGCCACGTATGGCCCTGTACATCACTTGGGCCAAGCTCCCTGCAAAGCTCCCTGCCAAGCTCCCTGCCATCCAGGACCTCTATACGAGGCATTGTCAGAGGAAGGCGCTAAAAATGGTCAAAGACTCCAGCCACCCAAGTCATAGACTGTTGGTAAGCGGTACCAATGCACCTTGTCTGGAACCAACAGGACTCTGAACAGCTTCTACCCCCAAGCCAAATAGCTACCTGGACTATCTGCATTGATCCTTTTTTTGTAACTCTTTTGACTCATCATAAATGCTGATACTATTTATTATCCTGTTGGTTAGTCACTTTATCTATATGTACACCTATATGTACATATCTACGTCAATTACCTCATACCCCTACACATCGACTCGGTACTCTTATCCCACTGCTCCTGAGTGGCACGGTGGGCTAATGCACTGCATCTCAATGCTAGAGGTGTGACTACAGACATCCTGGTTTGAGTCCAGGCTGTATCACAACTGGCCATGATTAGAGAATGTAAGTAAGCATTTCACTGTAAGGTTGTTGTATTCAGCGCACGTGACAAATACACTTTGATTTTATTTGAGTCCCATAGGGCGGCGCACAATTGGTCCAGTGTCGTCCGGGTTTGGCAGAGGTAAGCAGTCATTGTAAATAAGAATTTGTTCTTAACTGACGTATCTAGTTAAATAAAGGCTACATATAGCCAAGTTGTTGTTGGGAAGGACCCATAAATAAGCTTTTCACTGTTAGTTTACAAAGCATGTGACAAATAACATTTGGATACATTTTTAGCTACAATACATACTGTATCTAAACACCCACTGAATTAAACATTCAAAAGCATGAAAGATTATGAAATCACCCCAAAGTCTACCAAGAGATTATAGGATTAAGTCGTCTTTAGAGAGCTCAAGCAGAAAACATTGTTGCTAACGCCAGCTAAGTTACTTGCATAGACAATGGAAATCAGTCATTTGATTCTAGGTGTAGCTAACTAGTTAGATAACCAAATATCCAACAATAATGAAGCCAGCTAGCAGCTTGAAATGAAGTGGTTTAAGTCCCCAGCCTTATTCAAATAGTCATTTTAATGATGAAATATTCTGGTTATTGTGTGCAGCTAGCCATCCATCTAGCCATGCTAGCAAGCCAGTCAAATTACCAATGTCCAAAACCAGCTAGCTAGCCACATCTCGGTTAGCCAGTTAGCTATCAAGTGAGAATGTGACGTATCAGTTACTGTTGATGTCTGAAATCTCATCTAGCCAGTTACATAAAGCTAAAGAAAAGAACATGTCTTTGGGTGCTCCTGGAATGAAATAATAAAATTTCTTCAATGCAAATGTCAGCTAGGAGACAGTCGGTGAGTGGCTAGCCAGGCAGTAAATGCTATTAAAGTAACGTTAGCTAATCCGTCTGTCATGGTTGGCCAGCCAGGCTGTTAGCATTCCTCGATCAACTTCACTCCAAGCGCCGGGCATAGATTGCTTTAGCTTCGTCCAGTCTGTCAAATGTAAGGGTCTCTCCTTCATTAAAGACCTGAAGATGGAGCTGAAACTTGATCCCCTTTTTGTAGAGACAGGCTTTGATGACCTTCTTCACGAGTTTAGCACTCCTGTCCGGGTAGAAATGTATATCTTGCACACTGAATTTTTGTTGATGCTCTCTCGCCCAGCGCATGGCACATTTCTTGTCTTAGTAGGGATAAAGGCAAGCAATGATCCCCTAGGCCGCTCCATTGGGTTGGTTTTGGGGGTGGAGCTCTGTGTACTTGGTTGAGGTATCAGGAATCAAGGTAAGACCCAAGTGCAGACTGTGTGAAGTAACAATGTTTATTGTGACAACAGGGGCAGGCAAACGGCAGGTCAAGGCAGGCAGGGGTCAATAATCCAGATATGGAGCAAAGGTACAGGATGGCAGGCAGGCTCAGGGACAAGCAGAGTGGGCGGGTACAGGGTCAGGACAGGCAAGGGGCAAGGGTCAAAAATACAAAAGAACAAAAGCGAGACTGGAGAAAAACAGGAGCTGAGATAACACACTGTTTGACTTGAACAAACAAGACAAACTGGCACAGACAGGCAGAAAACACAGGTATAAATACCCAGAGTGTAAGTGGGGAAGATGGGCGACAGTGGTTAGTGCTTTGGACTAGTAACCAAAAGGTTGCAAGATTGAATCCCCGAGCTGACAAGGTAAAAATCTGTCATTCTGCCCCTGAACAAGTCAGTTAACTCACTGTTCTTAGGCTGGCAAGTAGCCTAGTGGTTAGTGCTTTGGACTAGTAACCAAAAGGTTGCAAGATTGAATCCCTGAGATGACAAGTTAAATCTCTTCTGCCCCTGAACAAGTCAGTTAACCCACTGTTCTTAGGCTGGCAAGTAGCCTAGTTGATAGTGCTTTGGACTAGTAACCAAAAGGTTGCAAGATTGAATCCCTGAGACGACAAGGTAAAAATCTCCTGCCCCTAAACAAGGCAGTTAATCCACTGTTCCTAGGCCATCATTGAAAATAAGAATTTGTTCTTAACTGACTTGCCTAGTTAAATAAAGGTCAAATAGAAATAGGTGTATAAACAATGACTATATTCATATATAGTATGTTTGCTATTGCCTTGAATTGAATTAGAACATACAGTGTCATGATGTAAATGAATGTATTTTTTTAATGGTGGGACTGCAATTTGCACCACTTCTGTAGAATCACCCATATACACTTGCACATACATTTCAGACTTCAGCCGCAGTCCATGTAACATATGTGCAGACACACACACACACACACACACACACACACACACACACACACACACACACACACACACACACACACACACACACACACACACACACACACACACACACACACACACACACACACACACACACACACACACACACACACACACACACACACACACACACACACACACACACACACACACACACACACACACACACACACACACACTTTTGAGAAGACTGTCCTGTCACATCGGGTCAATCCACCCTACCCTCCCTGAACACACGTTCACAAACATCTTCAGGGCAGAAATCGTTGCAGGCTGTAGAGTGTCAGAGAATGCCTATTTGAATTGAATGCTAAGCCACAGCTGGGTGAGATCTATGGGCAAATCCATGCAGGTCTGAAATTCAGGCAACATCTCAATACGAAATGCATGGTGAGAAAGAAGAGAGAGAGGACTGACAGCTAACCTCTCAAAGCTCAGACACAGTCTTTATCCAAAAGGATGACAATTCTTTATGTTAAGTAAAAAAGGAAACTGTCTAGAGATTCCCACTCATACTGTCATTTTGCCTGATATAGGTGTTCTCTGAGAGTCCGTCATTACCTAACCTACTTCTCAGAGTGGCTCCTTACAGAACACAAGCAAAAAAACTAAACCAGTGACATGATACAAAACAAAGTGAAACTAAAAAGAGTGAAGCCCAAACGTTTCACGTCCATGGACATCGGAGTGACACCCAGTAAGCAACCACTGAGTCGAGTATTGTTGAGTGAACATCAGAGAGGAAAAAGCTAAAAAACAACTTATAGTAGCTAGTAGTGAGCACCGAGGCAGTGGTAGTGCTGAACCATGTGTGTGTGCACCCCAATGAGAACGTGTGTCCGAGCAATATCCCTGAGCTTGAGGAGGGTTGGCCTTGGCTTGACGGTTGATTACCAGCATTGAGCAGTGAACTCTAGGCAGAAAAGTATATTCCACTTTCAGATTGTCATGTTTTGTCTTATATTGTCTTGTCATTTTGCTTTTCCTTCTGTTCGTTTTCCCCCTGCTGGTCTTTTTAGGTTCGTTCCCTTTTTTCTCTCTCCCTCTCTCTCTCTCTTCTCTCTATCGTTCCGTTCCTGCCCCCAGCTGTTCCTATTCCCCTAATCAATCATTTAGTCTTCCCACACCTGTTCCCTATCTTTTCCCCTGATTAGAGTCCCTATTTCTCCCCTTGTTTTCCGTTTCTGTCCTGTCGGATCCTTGTATACTGTTCACCGTGCCGTGTCTTTGTATCGCCCTGTCGTGTCGTGTTTCCCTCAGATGCTGCGTGGTGAGCAGGTGTCTGAGTCTGCTATGGTCAAGTGCCTTCCCGAGGCAACCTGCAGTTCATTATCGAGTCTCCAGTCAGTTCTCGTGATTACGAGTGAAATTGTTTCTTATGCTTTATTTACCGCTCCGATTTGTCTAGGAGTATTGCTATTTCCTTAAACTGGATTAAAGACTCTGTTTTCGCCAAGTCGCTTTTGGGTCCTCATTCACCTGCATAACACAGATTCCAAGAACACAGGATGAGATGTTACTATCCTTTGTGCAAGCACTTCCAAGAGTTCATGAACAGTGAGCCTGGTGAAATTTGGGGAGCGTATCGTCAGTAGTGTAGCTGCTGTTCATTGTTACAATATTAACCTCAAATTTGTAAATGCTTCTCCACGAGTTGTGTCCTCTGAGATGACCAATTATGGTTCTATTAGATAATTGTGATGATGTTTGGAGTGTTAATCCTACACCAGGGTCCCCCAACAGGTGGACTGCAGGACGATTTTGTTTTGGTCCCCCCACATTTTCTGAGCAAACAATAACGATACTTTTTAAAAATCATTATTTTTTTAAATGTTGGACATAAAGTGATTTTAATTTTGGAAATCTGTTCCAAAGTATTCCCACGCATAATAGAGAGATATACAGTATGTGATCATTTGCAAATGTAAGCAGGGTTTAAAAGAATTGTGTTTTAGTCAAATATTCAAATATCTGTTTTCTATCTTATTGCGGTAATTTTGCTTTTCTGTAATCATTTGTAATTATGTTCTGGCCCCCTGAACATGCGCTCGAGAAGAAATCATCCCAAATCGGCTGAATCTAGTTGATGATCACTTTACTACACCCTTTGATAAATGTGATATGGAGACACTTACAATGTGACCAGCAAATTAGTTCTGCTCCCCAGATAGGAGAACACTATTAGGCTCGGGAACAAAGCCTGTTCAAAACAAACATTTGGAGCTGTGGAATATAACATCCTGAACCTTTCATTACAGCTATTATGGAATTAATCCGATGCTTAACCATACCAAATATATCATTTATAGAATAGGAATGGAAATGAGCATCAAAGGGGTACTTGATTTAAGTATAATCTGTTCTTAAATGAAAAGCAATTACTCAAGCTTCATAACTGTTTTTAGAGAAATGACTTAGAACTTACCAGCAGTTTGGCAGGTAAAATCAATATATTAATGTAGTCTACTTGATTTTCCACAGGAGATCCTTACATTTGGCCGCTCTTTTAAAGTTGAAGCGATACGGTGTGATGAACGATATCAGGCACTTAAGGTAAGTGGCTCAAAAGGAACTTATTTTGAAATTCTTTTGAAGTCATAGACATACCATGGCTTTTATTTCCTGTACATTTCCACCAAATGATCATTGTATACACCTTACAAATGATGCCATTAAGTATTTATATAGTACAAGTACAAGTAATTCCGCTTCCCAAAGAGGTCCAATCTGACAATATGTTCTCTTGAGTACATCTGTCCTCCCGTGCCAGCTGTTCACCAGTGTGTTCGGGGTTGGACCCAAAACAGCTGAGAAGTGGTACCGCAGAGGGCTGCGCTCACTCCAGGAGATTTTGACCGAGCCCAACATCCAGTTGAACAGGATGCAGAGAGCTGGTATGAACAGGAATGGCACACAACCTCTTCTCTTTCTTTTGATATCACAACATAAATATCCAGCTGCACTTACATTTCATATTGACCAAACTGCAGACAGTACTACTATAACGAACTCTGCTGGTATCTCTATCTCTGGGATTGTGTTCACAAAAAGTCTCAGAGTAGGAGTGTTGATCTAGGATCAGTTTACACTTTTAGGTCATGATGAATACGATTATATGAAGAGAGAGGATCCTAGATCAGTACTACTGCACTAATCTGATACTATTTTTGAAAACAGTCCCTAATTATGTTAATGTAATGTCCTAGAGTAGGTTATTTACCACAGCAGTAGACCCCCAGACAATTAGCACTTCACGGAGAGAAGCTGAGACCTCAGGGGGAACTAGATAGCCAGTAGGCAGATGGTACTGTAGCATACATTGTCTGATTCTCTGTAATAATGGTATGGGAATAATAATGCATTTTATTTTGTAAAGTGCTTTCGTGCATCAAACAAACACAACAACATGTTCAGTCACCTCCTTGTCTGAAGAACTAGTGAATAAACAGGATTAATGTCAAGCCCTGCATGTTCTTTTCAAAAGTGTCATGGAATGTAGGCCGACATTGAACACTACACGTTGGCTGCTGCTGTAGGCTGAATGATGGAATGTTCAAATGTTATGGGATGCATTTTCTCCATTGTTTTTGATGGTAGACCACTCTGATCAAATAGCCACAGGAGCGTACTTGACCACTGTCTGAAACTACAATTTAAGGCGGGTTGTGTTCACAGTAAATGCACAGAATTTTCACAACATTCAAGTTTGCGCTCAGTAAACTGGGGCGGCAGGGTAGCCTAGTGGTTAGAGCGTTGGACTAGTAACCGGAAGGTTGCAAGTTCAAACCCTCGAACTGACAAGGTACAAATCTGTCGTTCTGCCCCTGAACAGGCAGTTAACCCACTGTTCCTAGGCCGCCATTGAAAATAAGAATTTGTTCTTAACTGACTTGCCTAGTTAAATAAATGTACATTTAATTTTTTTTTTTTAAATGTGCTTGGTGGCAATTTTGTTTTAGGGAACATTGGTACTAACACAAAAGAAACGTGGCACAGTGTGTAAATAATACATTAGCACAGGAAATTAAGAAATGGATTAAAATGCTGGAAGTGAATGCTAGAATCAAACAATTAACTATGCAAATGAGCAAAAGCTGTGTGCATTATGGAAATAGATCCCTGGCTGAAATAGAACCTGTCTCTAATAGTGTTCAGTGATTTAAGCAAATTAACACCCAGGCTATTAATTGAAGTGTTAAGGTACCCTTGTTATTTTATCATTGGCTTGGTGAAGTCTTCCTAAACCACTCTTTTGTTATCTGTTCTATAATGGATAATAATGTTTTATTCAATTCAATTTCTACTCAGATACGTTTTATTTGGAAGCAGGTGAAATTTCCAGTAAACTAAGCTGAAGTTAGAGAGTTTCAGCATTCTCTGTCGCTCTTGAGCAGTTTTTTGTGAAAGAGCAACCCAGATCGTGAACCTTTTTTGTCTTAGCTAGAATACGACGTTCTTATATTGTGACACTATATGTTATATTTAAATATGTTGTATATATATATATATATATATATATATATATATATATATACTGTATATACTGTATATACTGTATATATAGTATATATTTTGAAACATCCATGATTGTCAACTCTGAAGAGTGGAGAAGAAAGGTAGAGAGGAAAGGCGAGGCGAGTACAGAAATGGAGGGCAAGTCAGGAGAGAGAAAATAGCATATTTCTTATTGTCACATGAATTTAGAGTAATACCTGTTGTCCTTGAACATCAATTAGGTTATATTCTCACTCTTAATTGTATTTTTTGTGGCTTAGAGAGCTTTAGCACTTAGGTGTGCAGTGTTAAATGCATTCCCCATGTATGAGACATTTAATTTGCACATGAGTATGTCATGCAGCATGATAAGTTTCATGTAGCTTTACATCAGCACGTATAAAACATCAAATATATTCCATGTTGAAATCTTTCTATTAAACAGCAAAAGTATTCACTAAGTTGATAGGTTATACTCAGGAGACTATTTAACAGCTTTGTGATTCTAGTTCATATTTATTGTTATTTCATTATATATTTGACATGTTATGAAAATCCACAAAATTCTTGAATACTTCCAAAATTACAGGTAAATTACTATACTGTACATCCTCCACAATTTTACTGCAACTATTGCCCACTTCAGACAGACCGATTTGGACATTTTCCCTTCAGGTTTCCTGTATTACAGTGACATCTCCAAGGCTGTCAGTAAAGCCGAGGCCAAAGCTCTTGGATGCATCATCAAAGAGACTGTCCACTGGATCGCACCCGATGCTATACTGGCTCTGACAGGTGGCTTTCGCAGGTACAGTACAACTCTTGTCTCAGCTTGCTAGAGTACATGTATTTGAGTGTTTGTAGAGTTTGAAATAGTAGGCCAAATACAACACTGTCTGTACAGTATGCAATAGTCTTAGTTCCTTGTTGTTGTCTGATGAATACAACCCCACTGTTGCAGGAATCAAATGACACTTGGAACATTAAATTAACTATATTTCTAATATTATTGAGCCCATTTTAATTTTTTTAAGAATGATACAAACCATGAGCGGGTCCATGACCCTCTAGCTGTCCAATTTATTCTCTCTGACTTTTTCACAAGCACATACACACGCACGCACGCACGCACGCACGCACGCACGCACGCACGCACACACACACACACACACATTACAGAGTGGGGATTCCCTAGAGTCTAGGAAATCCCCTCTGTAATTTGTGTGTGTGTGTGCATATTTGTGCGTGCACTTGCATGTGTGTGCATGTGCTTGTGAAAAAGTGATAGAGAAATAAATTGGACAGTTCAATCTGCCTTGACTTACTCCAATATCTGTTATGCACAAGGAGTTAATTCTACATACTTTATGACATACATGGTTCGTTAGTTCCTGCCAAGAGTGAAGAGAGAAGAGTGTGCATAGAAGCATCAAGCATATATGGTGCCCTACAGTAATTACTACAGTAGCTACATTCACATAAATTGCTGGCTAGGCGGCTACAAAGGGAGGCTCTTTATGCCAATTTCCTTTGTGCTCTATTTATGTGTGACACAGTGTGCTTCAGTGAGTTCGGAGCTTTGGGCTCTATGGTGGTGTAAAAATGTGGTGGTGTGGTGTTAAATAATGCAAGAGCAGTCTGCCATAAGGACATGCACTTCTCTTCTCTACGGGAATGACAGGCCTGCTGCTGGTTAGCCAACAGTCTGTAACACTTACAGTTGAAGTCGGAAGTTTACATACACCTACGCCAAATATCGCATTGCCTTTAAATTGTTTAACTTGGTTAAAATGTTTCAGGTAGCCTTCCACAAGCTTCCCACAATAAGTTGGGTGAATTTTGGCCCATTCCTCCTGACAGAGCTGGTGTAACTGAATCAGGTTTGTAGACCTCCTTGCTCGCATACTCTTTTTCAGTTCTGCCCACATATTTTCTATAGGATTGAGGTCAGGGCTTTGTGATGGCCACTCCAATACCTTGACTTTGTTGTCCTTAAGCCATTTTGCCACAACTTTGGAAGTATGCTTGGGGTCATTGTCCATATGGAAGACCCATTTGCGACCAAGCTTTAACTTCCTGACTGATGTCTTGAGATGTTGCTTCAATGTATCCAGATAATTTTCCTACCTCATGATGCCATCTATTTTGTGAAGTGCACCAGTCCCTCCTGCAGCAAAGCACCCCCACAACATGATGCTGCCACCCCCGTGCTTCACGGTTGGGATGGTGTTCTTCAGCTTGCAAGCATCCCTCTTTTTCCTCCAAACATAATGATGATCATTATGGCCAAACAGTTCTATTTCTGTTTCATCAGACCAGTTGACATTTCTCCAAAAAGTACGATCTTTGTCACCAGCTTTTTTTATGGCAGTTTTGGAGCAGTTTGTTTCTTCCTTGCTGAGCGGCCTTTCAGGTTATGTCGATATAGGACTTGTTTGACTGTGGCTATAGATTATTTTGTACCTATTTCCTCCAGCATCTTCACAATATCTTTTGCTGTTGTACTGGGATTGATTTGCACTTTTCACACCAAAGTATGTTCATCTCTATGTGACAGAACGCATCTCCTTGCTGAGCGGTATGATGTCTGCGTGGTCACATGGTGTTTATACTTGCGTACTTTTGTTTGTACAGATGAACGTGGTACCTTCAGGCATTTGCAAATTGCTCCCAAGGATGAACCAGACTTGTGGAGGTCTACAGTTGTTTTTCTGTTTCGGTTTCGGTTGATATTTTTTTATTTTCCCATGATGTCAAGCAAAGAGACACTGAGTTTGAAGTAAGCTTTGAAATACATCCAGAGGTACACCTCCAATTGACTCAAATTATGTCAATTAGCCTATCAGAAGCTTCTAAAGCCAATACATCATTTTCTGGAATTTTCCATCTGTTTAGAGGCACAGTCAACTTAGTGTATGTAAACTTCTGACCCATTGGTATTGTGATACAGTGAATTATAAGTGAAATATCTGTCTGTAAACAATTGTTGGAATAATTACTTGTGTCATGCACAAAGTAGATGTCCTAACCGACTTGCCAAATATATAGTTTGTTAACAAGGAATATGTGGAGTGGTTGAAAAACGAGTTTTAATGACTCCAACCTAATCTCCTTGTTCTCTGTTGTCATTCCCCAACCATCTCTCTCTTTCTTTCTCTACATCCCTCTCTCTTTCCCTTTCTCTCTCTCTCTCGTTCTTTCTCTCTCTCTCTGACAGTACAGTATAATCCTTGATAATACAGTATAATCCTTTATACACAGTTGGTAAAATTGGTGGAAAGAGAAACACACTGATTTCTTTTTCTTCAAATGTAGTTTTTTTTCCTTTATTTTTCTAGTTTTTAGGATGTCCCACTCCCCACCCCCCCAGACTATTTCTATAAAGATTCCAGTCACCTTACTGTGGATACTTCCCTCAATAATAAATGGTGGAAGTATAGTTCTTTGTAACGCTCTGGGCAGCCACACTAGCATACTGAATCGATTAGCATTTTCATCCCACATAGGCCTGTGTACCAATAACCTCTCCGCTCAAGTGTGGTTGATCTTCTGGAAACAGCTGTAAATGTCCCATGACTCTTGCACCCTATGGAGGGATGACAGCTGGAATGATAATTGATTATGTAAATATCGTCTTCACTGGGGGGGAAGAGGGGGAGATTAAAAAGTGATTAAAGCATCATGGGTAGTTAACATGATTGGAGTTGAGAGGAGGAACTGTAGCTGATTTATTTTATTGATTTGCAGCTACAAGATGTTTATTACCCAGAAAACTGGGGACGTCCTGAGGACATTCAGTGACATTCCCAGTAGGTCTGTAAGGTTCTGCTTTTCTTTTCTTAGTCAACCTTGTGTTCTTTTTCTTTGTGTTCTTGGACGTAGCCCAGTTTCTTTGTGTTCTGGAACGTAGCCCTGTCTTTCATTTTTGTTCATTGATTTCACCTGTGTTCGTTTCTCACCTGGTCTCATCAGCTCCCTACTTAGTTAATTTCTTTATTTTTGTAAGGTTGTGAGATATTGTTTGTTTTTGACCGCCTACCTGTGTTTGACCATTGCCTGCCTGTGACCACAATTCCTGTCTTCTGCGAAGGCTTAATAAACCTAATAAACATCTGTCGCTCTCTGCGCATGAATCTACCCTATTTTCTCCCTGAGCATTCATTACAAGGTCTCTTAATAAGGGTTTCGGCGCAAGGTTATTCATGTGAAGTTCTGAGAATGTTCTAATAACGTTGTGTGATTGTCCCAAGGGAACGTTGTCTGGGGGACCTTTGTCTCGTTCCCAGTATGTTACTGGGGACAACGTCAGGACTTTTTTAGTCTGTTAGAAGGACCTTTATTTTACTAATCCTTAGAACTTCACATGATGGTCCCAAGGAAACATTCTAAGGGGAACCTTTATGACCTGGGGACGTTTTTTAGGATGTTTTTGGAACATTGTGTCATGGTCACCTGAACGTCCTTGGACCATTGTGCCATGGTCCCCTGGAGGTTTTGTCTAGCCCCTTAACATGTATGAACACAGGGATGTGATCATTCTACAGTGGTCCCTGCAGCTATGCGCAAACCGATGTGATTAGAACACTTCATCAGAACGTCTAGTTACGATTGACGCAACAGGCAGCTTTTGAGCTGCCCAATGTTTCTTCATAGAACATTTTTCAGTTTTGACAAGGTTATGTCCTTAATGTGAGAAGTTTATTTTTAGATGTAATGTTCAGACATTCACAGTAGCAACAGCATAACATAATTCTCATCCACATCGGAAAATGTAGGCTACATTAGTCCTAGCGCTAACTGAGTAAAAATGAGCTGACACAAGCCGTCATATTTAGCCAACTCTCAGCTGATAGAAAGCATAATATGTATTAGCTAATACCAATTACTATTTACAATTCATCACATCATGGGAAGCTCACAAGTGATTGAAATAATTGAGCAAAATACTTTCTAAAAGTCTCAAGTAATCCCACGGTGGATAGAGTTTGTGCGAGCCACCATGTTTGTTTTTCTGTGTCAACCAAAGATAAGAGGTGACCAGATGAGTTGGGTCTTCTTGCAGTATGCATGTTAAATGTGACGTGGGTGTGTTGTTTACCATCATTCACTTCTACCATCCCTTCACTTCATTTTGCTGTAACGTCCTTGGTCTGACAGACGTTTACGTGCCACCCAGAACACATTGAATGATGTCAAGAAACATGGCTCCACACATAGCCGGAAAATAACTTACCATTACCTCATCGTAATCCATACAACCGTAAAAATATATATTTTACACACATCATATGCGTCCATTACAATCTATGCAATAATCGGAATGCATGAATTGTCACTAGTACTTGAAAACATGAAAAAACAATAAATAAAGAAATGATTACCACACAAACCATTTTCTGATAGTGATTTATTGATACAAGATGCCCGTGCCGGTGTGATAAAATTACTGATGATTTGCCGCCAGATGGTTTGTTTATCTTTCTACCATTTTCGGTAGAGGGAATAGCGAGGCCTACAACCACTATATCACATCAGGGACAACTGTTATCAACAAGGTGTTGATTCTGTCAAGAGAGCACTGGACTAGACATCTTTGTCCTAAAAACTTGGCAGCTCTCTCTTGCTTCCTTGAAAGTGGCAACTGTCTTTCTGTTTCAGCTGCACATGTTTTAGTAAACTCAGCAAAAAACAAACATCCCTTTTTCAGGACCCTGTCTTTCAAAGATAATTTGTAACAATCCAAATAACTTGACAGATCTTCATTGTAAAGGGTTTAAACACTGTTTCCCATGCTTGTTCATTGAACCATAAACAATTAATGAACATGCACCTGTGGAACGGTCGTTAAGACACTAACAGCTTACATACGGTAGGAAATTAAGGTCACAGTTATGAAAACTTATGACACTAAAGAGGCCTTTCTACTGACTCTGGGAAAACACCAAAAGAAAGTGTCCCAGGATCCCTGCTCATCTGCGTGAACATGCCTTAGGCATGCTGCAAGGAGGCATGAAGACTGCAAATGTGGCCAGGGCAATAAATTTCAATGTCCATGCTGTGAGACGGCTAAGACAGGGTGGACAGCTGATCGTCCTCGCAGTGGTAGACCACGTGTAACAATACCTGCACAGGTTCGGTACATCCAAGCATCACACCTGCAGGACAGGTACAGGATGGCAACAACAACTGCCCGAGTTACACCAGGAACGCACAATCCCTCAATCAGTGCTCAAACTGTCCGCAACAGGCTGAGAGAGGCTGGACTGAGGGATTGTAGGCCTGTTGTAAGGCAGGTCCTCACTAGACATCACCGGCAACAACACCGGCTATGGGCACAAACCCACCGTCACTGGACCAGACAGGACCGGCAAAAAGTGCTCTTCATTGATGAGTCGCGGTTTTGTCTCACCAGGGGTGATGGTCAGATTCACGTTTATTGTTGAAGGAATGAGCGTTACACCGAGGCCTGTACTCTGGAGCGGGATCGATTTGGAGGTGGAGGGTCTTTCATGGTCTGGGGCGGTGTGTCATAGCATCATCAGATTGAGCTTGTTGTCATTGCAGGCTATCTCAATGCTTTGCGTTAAAGGGAAGACATCCTCCTCCCTCATGTGGTACCCTTCCTGCAGGCTCATCCTGACATGACCCTCCAGTATAACAATGCCACCAGCCATACTGCTTATTCTGTGCTTGATTTCCTGCAAGACAGGAATGTGAGTGTTCTGCCATGGTCAGTGAAGAGCCCGGATCCCAATTCTATTTAGTACGTCTGGGAACTGTTGGATTGGAGGGTGAGGGCTTGGGCCATTCCCCCCAGAAATGACTGGGAACTTGCGGGTGCCTTGGTGGAATAGTGGGGTAACATCTCACAGCAAGAACTGGCAAATCTGGTACAGTCCATGAGGAGGAGCTGCATTGCAGTACTTAATGCAGCTGGTGGCCACACCAGACACTGACTGTTACTTTTGGTTTTGAACCCCTCACCCTTTGTTCAGGGACACATTATTCCATTTATGTTAGTCACGTGTCTGTGGAACTTGTTCAGTATGTGTCTCAGTTGTTGAATCTTGTTATCTTCATACAAATATTTACACATGTTAAGTTTGCTGAAAAAAAACACAGGTGACAATGAAAGGACAGTATAGTTTAGTTGCAGTATTCTCTCTTCGTTTATGACAGCCTACAGCGAAGTGTTCATTACTGAAACATTTGTAACAGTGCCCATTTCTTCTTCACGGTTGGACTCTTCACACTGTTGACAGCATCCTGGTTTGCTTTTACCATCACCACCATCAGAGTATATTATTTTGTACGTTGCTGGAGTGGTACTTCCCTATCTTTGTCCTATTGGTCTGAGAAAGGCTGGCTACTTCTGTGGTGAGGTATTGAAGAGTATCACAGATGGCTTTGTTTCCAGCTTTAAGCTTCTCAATCAGTGTAATTCGTTTAGGTGCGTGACCATTCCCCTTCCTAAGACCACTGACCTGTTCTGTGCAATTTTTCTCCTCTTGCTGAACTGCAACTACTTTAGCTTCTTTGCTCTTCAATAAGGCTGACATTTTGATGTTCTTTTCCATCTCCAGACTGTAGACAGTATTCATCTTCTCCAGTAATGTCTCGTCCTTCACATTTGGGTCCTGTAAGCTAGGCTTGAGATCTCCAGATATGACATCATCTTGGAGACCTGTCATCACTGTCTGCAAGAACTGTGTTTGGATCAATTCTGGGTTGTACTGAAATCCAGCTTTAGCTCGTTCTGATGCAAAGAAGACTTTCTGTCTGATGCCTATTGTATGCACTAAGAACTGAATAGGGTTTTCTTTGGGTTCTTGAACTTCACTGGTCAATGAGTTTAACCTCTGGAAAGATCGACTGAATGACAGCTTCAACAATTTCACCTTCAACATAGACTTTTTTCAGATCTTTCAATCTGCATCTCAAGACTGTTGAAGTTCAATTTATCCTTCTGGCCAACTTCACCAATCTGACTACTGATTCAGAACTATTTTATGTACGTGGGATGTACACCTGCACTCGTATTGGGTTATTATCTGACTCAATTGCACTGGCTGGTTTGTGAGAAGAAATGCCTGTAGCAGTAGTACTATCATCCGCCACAAGAGGGCGTCAAACACAACCGGCTGCCCATGATCCCCATCCTGATGTACTGATGCATCTTCAACAACATCACCCACGTTTCCCAAGCTGTCAATCTGATCATTTACTGCCAAAAGCACTGCAAGTCCCTGATCTTTCACCTGAGTAACCTCACCTCCCGAGTGGCTCAGCGGTGTAAGGCACTGCTTCTCTGTCCAAGCGGTCCCAGTGGTCAACAGTCCCTGGTTTTCAATCCAGGCTGTATCACGTCCGGCCATGATTGGGAGTCCCAATTGCGTCATCAGGGTTTGGCTGAGGTAGGCCGTCATTGTAAATAAGAATTTGTTCTTAACTGACTTGCCTAGTTAAATAAAAGATCAATCTCTCTCAGTACTGAATCATAGCTCTACTCAAATGAATTTGCAATGTCTCACTCAGGCAATTTCTTCTCAATTTCGACTACAACATTTTCCCTTTCTGATGACATTTTTATCCTTTACTTGGATTGTTCACAGCTAGAAAACAAGACAACTAACGGTTGGTAGTTTCTCTCTCCTCCATACAACAAATCCGCCACAGGATCATGCATGCTAGCTAGCTATGTATTTCTTCCCATTGCAGTCTTCTCTTGTAGGTATTTTAACATTTTCACATCTTGATTTTTGTTTTAGACCGGAAACACCCTTGAAATGACTGACAACTCCAGTCCATCTTTGTTTTGGCAACTTTATATGAGGGGCTTGGTTAAATTACTACATATTTTGTTTTAGTAGTGTAGGTCTTCTATGATAGCAATCACGGTACTGACTGACCTCTTGCATGATGGAATTCTCAACTTGATGTTATTTTCTGAAGAGACAGTGTACAATTTCCAATGCAATATATCTCAATAGGAAAACAGTGCTTTCACAATTAATTAACAGAATATTCCAATATATTACTTTTACAGGTAATTTACTCAACATTTTAGCTTCTTATAATAACAAATGTCTTTACGGAGTCACATTAGTTTCTACAGGGTCACATTAGTTTCCAGGGTAAAGCATACAGTAAACAAACCATCTGTGGTAACACATCATCAGTATCACCACACTGGCAGCCAATCACATCATTTCACCCCTCTTGGCCCTGCTGTTGGCTTTGACTAGTCCCAGTCTGGAGTGCAAAGCCCCTGGCCATCTCCCTCTGAGGCAGAGTGCTCCAAACTTTTCTGGCAGAGGAGCTGGTGGGAGACATAGTGGAGTAGACCAATCACTATACCTTGGAGCTACAGGAGAAGAGAGAGCCACAGGGGTGGACCACCTGACGGGAGAGTGTGCGCTTGGCTATAATTACAAAATGGGGGCAGTGGATAAGGCAGACATGATAAACAGCTTTGTGTGTGTGTGTGTGTGTGTGTGTGTGTGTGTGTGTGTGTGTGTGTGTGTGTGTGTGTGTGTGTGTGTGTGTGTGTGTGTGTGTGTGTGTGTGTGTGTGTGTGTGTGTGTGTGTGTGTGTGTGTGTGTGTGTGTGTGTGTGTGTGGTTTCTGAAAGTACAGAATAAAGAGGAATTATCGCTATTTAAAATAAAATATCAAGATATAGAAATAAAACAATATTACAAGTACCAACGGTGTAGGGCAGGACAGAGCTATGCAGGTCAAATGAATACACAGGCCAATGCAATGGTCACGGTAAGACCAGGGCAGCTTCAAATAATGTGTTTATGATGCTTTCCGGACAACTGGGAACTCAGAAAAGTATCATCATGTCTGCGATCTTCAGGTCGGAAAGTTGGAGCTGTAGACAGAGGCCTGAGTTCCCTTTTGGAATTCCGAGTTGGATGACCGTTCAAAAAGATTTTTCCCAGTCGGAGCTCGTTTTTTTCCAGAGTTCCTAGGTGTCTTGAACGCACTGAAGTCGGAAGTCAGAGTTCCCAGTTGTTTTGAAATCGGCAATAGGATACAACACAAGCAAATACTGCTTTGACGCCATTAGCATTGTTTTACAGAACTAACTTTTCTTTTTTTTTACTACATAAGCACAATTGAGTATAACACCATAAAGGTTATGAAATCAGTACCTTGTGTGTCCGCTGTTATAAAGGAATACATTATGCCCTATACATAAATATGGTGTGCCACAGTAAAAATGACAACACAATATACAGAAATTGTATTATGATAATGTAATAAGGCACTTAGTAAGGAAAATGACAATGAAGGCAAAATGGAAAATGCACCAGGAGGAAAAGTTCTGCCAGATTCTGTTCTGACTGAAGCACTGGTGGAGTACTTCGTCCGTCATCAAAGAGAAAAATCTGTCTGGCTCTTCTGGATAATCCTCACCCTACATTAGCATAGCAAGCCTAAAATGTAAGTGATCCTCCACAGTGAAATGGGCTTCTTTTATGTGAATTAATGAGGAGGCAGAACATACCTCAATTCAAACTGCTGTTAGAAAATCATGGGAATTGACAAGTTGAACATAGCCTATAGATCATTAGCAGAGAGCGTGCCTTGGTTTTAGGGCAGTCCTGTTTGTGTAACAATCTCATTTTGGAACTCACATGTGCATAGAATAGTTCCCAGTTTGTCCCGGGGACATCCCCGAGGACGTTTTAGGACGTTCTTGGGAGGTTGTGTCATGGTTCCCTGAATGTTCTTGGGAAGCAGTGTCATGGTCGCCTGTATTTTTTGTGGTAATTTTTACCCCCTTTTTCTCCCCAAATTCGTGATTATGATCTTGTCTCATCGCTGCAATTCCCCAACGGGCTCAGGAGAGGCGAAGGTCGAGTCATGTGTCCTCCGGAACAAGACCCGACAAGCCGAGCTTCTTAAACACCCGCTCGCTTAACCCGGAAGCCAGCTGCACCAATGTGTCGGAGGAAACAGCGTTCAACTGACGACCGAAGTCAGCCTGCAGGCACCCGGCCTGCCACAAGGAGTCGCTAGAGAGCAATGAGCCAACAAAAAACTAACTTCCGAGGTACCTTATTGTTTTTATATACCGGTTGCCAACACAGAAAGGCAAGGAACTACACATGTAAATTGAAAATGTTGCTTTAAGAAATAAATGTATAATAAATACATTCCGCCAGAAAAGGTAGTCCGGTCAAAAGTCTCGTTGCTAGACTGGTTGCATTGCAACATAACCACAGGCTAGCTCACAAGCTTACATTAAATGTATGCAAAAACCGAGCATTAGCGCTACTTCTAGAATGACAAAGACATGGCAATTATTTAATGAAAAATTGTCCCATGTTATCATTTGTTGTTGGCTTCCCCATGTAATCGTTTGTTTTTGGTGCCACGCTGCTGGAAATGAATGCGATTATTTTAGCTGGGGGAGCTGCTGCTTTGTTGTCAGAGAACAGTAAGTGCTCCACCATCTCCTCGCTTCCAGTAATTTTGAAGATGTTGAGTATCTGTGTCCTAAGACAGAGAATATTTCTCATGCCTCTAGTCAAGCTTCCAGCAGTTTCTGGATCATGGTGGTTCGGAAGCAATGGTTTGTTTAAATCTGCGAAAGAGGCAGCTTTTTTGCAGTGTTTGGCAGCATTGTTGCTTGTTGTGAATTCGTGTCCTTTTGTATACTTCATGCCAGACTGAGAGGGGTGTCATTGATATGCCGGTTCAAACGAGCTCTGTGTCCAGCGTAGCTGCTAATCCCATATTCTTCGCTGTTCATGTTTCTCACTGAACCATAAAAGTCCCGTAGGATGATGTTCAGCTCAGTTTTTGTTCTATTCCCAAACTCACAATCTATCCCTTTTTTTCTAAATGCTTATTTTCTACATTGGCATGCTGAACTATTGTTGATGTAGGCATTTTATTGAGGTGAAAATGTGCAATGATATCAAGGTGAAAAGGATAAACATCATAGTCATGATACAGTCTCACATACTGTACATACGGCTAAATGCTGTTATAGCCAATCAGCATCCAGTATCCAAACTACCCAGTTTATAATAAATATAATTATTGTATGAATAAACATAAAAAATGTAATCATTTATGTCAAAGTGTGCTAAATATTTAAGTTAAAAGCACTCTTTGTGTGTAAAGAGCTGACTGGATCAGTGGTTCACCAATCAGAGCCTTGATGGGCTTGGCAACAGTATCAAGGAGTGATGTGTTAGGAAACTACGGTGCACGTGCCCTGGGTAGAACATTCTGTTTGTTTGTTGGGAGAAGGTTTCTTTGCGACCATCAGGAGACATCCCCGGGACAAACCTGGAACGAGACAAAAACCTTCATTACACAAAATCCCAAAACCTTGAGGGAGCCTGTGTCACGCCCTGGTTATAATATATTGTGTTTTTCTTCATTTTTTGGTCAGGCCAGGGTGTGACATGGGTTTATTGTGGTGTGTCTTGTCTTGGGGTTTTGTGGGGTGTTGGGTGTGTGCCTTAGTGGGGTTATCTAGCAAAGTCTATGGCTGTCTGGAGTGGTTCTCAATCAGAGGCAGGTGTGTATCGTTGTCTCTGATTGGGAACCATATTTAGGCAGCCATATTCATTGAGTGTATTGTGGGTGATTGTTCCTGTCTTTGTGTTTGCTCCAGATAGGGCTGTTTCGGTTTTTCACATTTCATTATTTTGTAGTTTCTTCATGTATAGTTTTTCCTTCATTAAAATATCATGAATCATCATCACGCTGCATTTTGGTCCGACTCTCCTTCTCCACAAGAGAACCGTTACAGAATCACCCACCACAACTGGACCAAGCGGCGTGTCAACAGGCAGCGACAGCAGGAGCAACAATATCGGGACTACACTACTTGGGAGGAAATAGACAGGTGGGCGGTCGACCCAGAGAGAGTGCCGGAGCCCGCCTGGGACTCGCTGCAGCAGTGCGAAGCAGGTTATCGGAGAATGGAGTTGGCGAAGCAGGCATGGCGGCGCGGAAGGAAGCCCGAGAGTCAGCCCCAAAAATGTATTGGGGGGAGGCTCAGGGAGAGTGTGGCAGAGTCAGGAGTTAGACCTGAGCCAACTCTCCCTGTTTATCGTGAGGAGCCAAGGAGGAGACCAGAGCCGGTGTTGGAGGTGAGCGAAGCAGAGACTGTGAAGGAGTTAATGGGGAAATTGGAGGAGAGAGTAATGAGGGAGTTGCTGTGTTGGTGTTTTAAACATGGAATTCGCCCGACGGAGCGTGTCGGGGATTTGATGGCACCTGGGTCAGCGCTCCATACTCGTCCTGAGGTGCGTGTTAGTCGGCTGGTGAAGATGGTGCCAGCCTCACGCACCAGGCCTCCTGTGCACCTCCCTAGCCTTGCACGTCCTATGCCAGCACTGCTCTCAAGATCTCCAGTATGCCTTCACGGTCTAGCCCATCCTGTGCCACCTCCACATACCAGTCCTCCGGTGGCAGCTCCCCGCACCAGGCTTCCTGTGCGTGTCCTCGGCCCAGTACCACCAGTGCCAGCACCACGCATCAGGCCTACAGTGCGCCTCGCCTCTCAGCGCTGCCGGAGCCTTTCTTCTCTCCTGCGCTGCCGGAGTCTCCCGCCTGTTCAGCGCAACCAGAGCCTTCCTCCTCTACAGCGCTGCTGGAGTCTCCTGTCTGTTCAGCGCAGCCAGAGCCGCCAGCCTGCATGGAGCAGCCAGAGCTGCCAGTCTACATGGAGCAGCCAGAGCTGCCAGTCTGTAAGGAGCTGCCAGTCTGCAAAGAGCTGTCAGTCTGCAAGGAGCTGCCAGTCTGCAAGGAGCTGCCAGTCTGCAAGGAGCCGCCAGAGCTGCCAGTCTGTAAGAAGCCGCCAGAGCTGTCAGTCTACATGGAGCAGCCAGAGCCACCAGTCAGCGTGGAGCAGCTAGATCCGCCAGTCAGCATGGAGCAGCCAGATCCGTCAGTCTGTCAGGATCCGCCAGTCAGCCAGACTCTTCCAGATCTGCCAGTCAGCCAGACTCTTCCAGATCTGCCAGTCAGCCAGACTCTTTCAGATCCGCCAGTCAGCCAGACTCTTTCAGATCCGCCAGTCAGCAAGACTCTTCCAGATCCGCCAGTCAGCCAGACTCTTCCAGATCTGCCAGTCAGCCAGACTCTTCCAGATCTGCCAGTCAGCCAGACTCTTCCAGATCTGCCAGTCAGCCAGGATCTGCCAGAACCACCAGCCAGCCAGGATCTGCCGGATCCAACTACCTGCCTGAGCTTCCTCTCAGTGCTGTGCTTCCTCTCAATGCTGGGCTTCCCCTCAGTTCCGGGCTGCCCCTCAGTCCCGAGCTTCCCCTCAGTCCCGAGCTACCCCTCGTCCCGAGCTACCCCTCAGTCCCGAGCTACCCCTCAGTCCCGAGATGCCTCAGTCCCGAGCTGCCCCTCAGTCCGGGCTGCCCCTCAGTCCAGTGGGGTTCTGGGTGAGGACTACTAGGCCATGGTCAGCGCCGAGGGTTGACTATCCTAGGACGCGAGAAGGAGGGACTAAGACATTGATAGAGTGGGGTTCATGTCCTGCGCCGGAGCTGCCACCATGGACAGACACCCACCCGGACCCTCCCTATTGTTTTGATGTGCGTCCGGGAGTCCGCACCTTAGGGGGGGAGGTTCTGTCATGCCCTGGTTGTAATATATTGTGTTTGTCTTCATTTATTTGGTCAGGCCAGGGTGTGACATGGGTTTATTGTGATGTGTCTTGTCTTGGGGTTTTGTGGGGTGTTGGGTGTGTGGCTTAGTGGGGTTATCTAGCAAAGTCTATGGCTGTCTGGAGTGGTTATCAATCAGAGGCAGGTGTGTATCGTTGTCTCTGATTGGGAAACATATTTAGGCAGCCATATTCATTGAGTGTATTGTGGGTGATTGTTCCTGTCTTTGTGTTTGCACCAGATAGGGCTGTTTCGGTTTTTCACATTTCATTATTTTGTAGTTTCTTCATGTATAGTTTTTCCTTCATTAAAATATCATGAATCATCATCACGCTGCATTTTGGTCCGACTCTCCTTCTCCACAAGAGAACCGTTACAGCCTGCAAGGGACCATGATCCAACATCCCAAGAAAGTCCTAAATATGTCCTCAGGGATGTCCCCGGGACAAATCGGGAACTAGACAAAACCTTCAGGGGACCATGATATAACTTTCCAAGAATGTCCTAAAATCTTCCTTGGGGATCTTCCTTGGGACCAACCTTGGAACTAGACAAAATCTCCAGGGGACCATGACACAACATCCTGATGACTTTAAGTGACCCTTTCGTAATATACAGGGACGCCACAACGACTCATTATTGTTTGCAGGGTATGAGGAAGAGGTTTCAAGTATTCAAAGCTCAATGGAAGAGAGAAACAATCTAAAGCAGCCAGACCTGAGTGACCTTTTTACCTGCCTGGATTTTTGGGACATTTGTATTGGTTCCATTGCAAGCTGAAGCAAGCACATCTAAATGATTTCCAATTGTATTTGAACCCAGGTCTGGAAGTAGTTCAAAAAGCAAATACCATAATCTAATTTGCATCATGACTGGTTGCTATAGAGTTGTTCTTCGAGCCAGGTGACCCCCTGAAGTTCATAATCGAACCATCGACTGGCGAGAGAACATGCACATTGCCATGGAGATATTCTCAGGGTTGATGAAACACCTTTGCAGTGGAGACCTATTATACCAAAAATAAATGTTATTACATAATTCAAATGTTCTTAACAGTGAGGGGCCCTCCACTCATCCTCCTCTACATCACATAAAGGTGATAATAATGTAATAGCATAATATTACGTTACTGTAAGACAAAAAACATCACCTAATTTCTTATGAGATTATATGATGGTTGTGCAAATGGTCACATTTTTCTCTAATAGGGCCAAAACTCAACACCACTCACCACTAGGCAAAATATGCGCTTTGCTAAAAAATTCAAAACAACACTGTACATAACTCAAGAAGAATGGTTGGCATGCAGATTCTGCATGGAAGTTTCACTGGTATAACTTGAATAATTATCATTCATGATTGACAGTGAGAAATGTGAATGGAGGGTGACCACAAATGTGACTGACTGCCTCAATTCGGTCTTATGTAGAACATTTGAAATTGTGTTTTTTATATTGGATAAAAGTAGAGATTCCAAGCCATAGAATTGTATATTGTACATTGCAGTTGAGGAAAAATGGGGAAGTAATTTTGCTTTGAAACTTGGAACCACACTTTGGATGGAACCCCACTTTTCCAGTAGGTGTCCCAAAATTTGGTACACCTACTGGAGAGCTCTTCTTTGTCTACACCCATTCAGCATCGTTCACACCCTCTTAAACCTTAGCCCCACCCATCTCTTTAAGGGTTCACATGTGAGGCCACATGGTAAACACATCAAATGTCTAAATTGATGGGTGATGTGAAGGAAATTCTATAACTACCCCCCAGCCACATCTAGCTAAGTGGATGGGTCACGATTGTCTAGACATGTACACATGTTCAGGAAACACAATATATGACCGAAATCCCCCCCAGACACACCTGGCTAGTTTGATGGATCGTGTAATAATCCGTTCGAAGTGGAGTTTTTTGTTTAGACATGTAGCTAGCTAGCTAGCTAAACAATGAACTGTCATAATCCCAACTCATACTACTACCAATACATCATTGTCATAGCTGTCCCATATACATCATTGTCATAGCTGTGGTATAAATGTGCAGCTACCAAACTAGGTTCAATGTTAGCTTGCTAAGCTTAGGTAATAACTAGCAATGAAAATGGATTTCTGATTTGAATAATATTACTACACAGATCAAACACGTAACGCTAGCTAACTAACAGTATTCTTTAACTTGCAATAAAAACTACTTTCTGACAAAATTAGAAACTTATATCTGAAAATGTAGCTAGATTGTAGCTAGCTTACCCGTCTGTATATGTGGATGAACGCCTCACGGCAGACTTGGAGAAACATCTTGTTTAGCCAGCATTGTGTCAAGTCACGCTGACCGTGGTGGGTGCAGAAAGTAGCCCATCACTTTTTCCAATTGATCTGTCGATAGCGGCTGCTAAATTCGGGGCATCAATGTTGTTGAGAAACGGCGCGGTAGAAAGGACTGTCAACACATACTGAACACCTCATGTTATAGACAGAAGCATGCTACATGGCAGACTAATCCAAACTCATCTCCCGGCATGTCCTGCCCATCCATTATCTCAGCCAGTCATGGCTAGTGGGAAGGTTCCTGCCTTTTTCCGTGGCTAAACCTACTAGGCTCGTAATTTAACAATTTGATTCATATTTATGGAGTAACAAGTTTGTTATTAAGGCACATGGAAGTTCATATGTTCCAGAAGACATTTAAAATGCCACTCCTGTGAAGTAGTGACGTGCCACATAGGCCTAGTTTCCTGAAACAAGTCACAAATGTGTGCATTAGGTAGAGGTAAAGAAACACATGCGCAGAACATAACACTGGGACTTCCAGGGGGCAGGAGGGGGTGGAACGGGGCGGTTACCTTTGGAAACGCAGCCTCTGTCTGAAAGAAAATCTCCACCTAGCATAGAGAATAATCATTTGCCATTCAAAGTTTCTGAGGTCCTGCATTCCTGCACAATCTATAGCCCATAGCCTTGATGACACGTCAGTTGGAGAAGTTTGTGAGGATTTGTTGGCGTTAGTGATTTGATGCTTGTGACATTCACCTTTATGGAGAGGACAGCTGTCGAAGGAGGGTAACAAGGAAGATTAAAAAGAGATACAGAAAAGCTGTCTGCCACTTCAGAGTGTGAAAAGACTGAGGTGTCAATAAGGTGCTGTTTTTATTTGCAGTGATGTTATCACAGATCCCAGTCATGACATTTCTTTTTTGTCAATGACTTTTTCACTTAAAAAATGCATTAGCTCAACTTGCTCCATTGAACTGCAACTTTCTCTGTATTGTGGAATCGTATAGGAAGCATTTGAATTATTTATAGTGTTTGTAGAGTTCTCTCTGGCATCCTAAGAATGTTTTTGAGGATAAGTCATCACTTAAATCCTTTGCCAATTTTGTGATACATTTTGGGAAATATTGCTAGATGCAAGTGTGCCTATCCTTAAGGATACTGACAGCATGTGGACTCACCCACCACAGTATGTTCAGGTGTATCATCTTAGCCAACAAAACTGTTCCCCAAGATCCTCAAGAATATAGGAGCTGTTAAAATGAAAACACATTAAAGAATCAGGAAAGTATTATTATTTTCTAGCTGCCACACCATAGCTAACTTATTAAAATGTATTTTTTAATAAGACTCTAAGCACAGCCAAACAACCGACAAATATATTATTCATCCGTGTCGCCCCTGTCATTTACTTGTAAATATCCATTTATATTTTATATGTTCTGCACAGAAGTTATCAATAATATTACAGTTTTTCCTAATGTAATAGTGTTATAAGCTGTATGTACAGTAACTACAGATCAAGTATACAGCCCACAGTAGTAGATGTAGTTGTCTCAGAAACTGTTGCTGCTTTGGCCGGATAACTTGAACACAGCCATGGTGTCACGGCTGATGAAACGAGAGGACCAGGGTGCAGCGTGGGGAGCGTACATGATCTTTTATTTAAGAAGGACGCCGACAAAACAATAAATAATACAAAACCAAACCGTGAAGCTCAACGGCAAAGTGCCATAAAGAAAGTCAACCTCCCACAAACACAGGTGGGAAAAAGGGTACCTAAGTATGGTTCCCAATCAGAGACAACGATAGACAGCTGTCCCTGATTGAGAACCATACCCGGCCAAACACAAAGAAATAGAAAACATAGAACGCAAAACATAGAATTCCCACCCCAACTTAAGCCCCGACCAAACCAAAATAGAGACATAAAAAGGATCTCTAAGGTCAGGGCGTGACACATGGTTTATGGGTACAGCCTTTAAAACATCCATCAGTCTTTCTATTCAAGAAGTCGTATAAGCACACTTTTAGAGCCGTCTGATTGAGTTGGAGTAGATGCTTAAACTATAGCTAAATAAGAATACAGTGTTTTCAGGGAAATGCTGTCATTTCTTTTTCCGTTAACCAGGGCCTTTAAAACCAGGGTTGATTCAGAAGTATCTGCCGACTGTAGACGAAAGAAAGCCTCTAAAGTGATGCCATGACTCAGTGACTGTACTGTAAAAGCTGCCTCTCCTTGGTAATGGAGCTTTCATCCCATTTTAGCAACCTGGACTCAGGGGTAGACGTAACATAGTAAATAGAAATCCATCTCTCTCCATTCAGTATGATATTTTACATTTCATATAGTATGTATTAATTTGTGGATGTCCATCTTCCATTTCGTATGATATGTTACAAATTACAATTTGTTATGGCTAACCTTTGGCTAGGTGGCTGACATTAGCTAGAGTTAGGGGTTATGGTTAGGTTTATGGTTATGGTTATGTAGTGAGGTAATATTTGATATCAATGCATTTATTATAAATAACACTATGCAATGAATATGATCAAAGTCTTTTCAACTGAATATCTGACTCCATTTATCATTATAGAAAAACCATGTGCAATCAAGTATTATGCGTTTAGCTGACTAAGATCAAGGAATATTCATAAGAAGCAAATATCAAAGCAAATATTATTTATTCACCTTGTAAAATGTATTAAATCACATACAAGGCATAACGCTTAAGATACGAAGAATTAACAAGTATTAACAAGAGTTTCCAGGCAAAGCAGGAACAACAAGATGCCTAGAAGCCTAGGAAATGAGAAAAATATTATCCAACCTTTCTTCAATGGACAATATACAGGATAAGAGAACCACAGACCTTCATTTAATTTTTAACTTCTGAAAACCAACCACTATTTATCAATCAAATGATACCAAGTTTACAGTAACCTGATCATCCAGGCCCAATCTCTACAGGATGTCATAGGCTTATGTGAGGGAGACCAATGTAAATAAGAAAACATGCCTGAGAGGACAATAAATCCTTTTGCATGAAGTAATTTAAAATTGACCCTGTACAGATTCAAGTTACCACAGAGATCCTACATCCATATAGATGGCATCAGCCAGGCCGACGCGATTCCCTTTTATCGTTGAGCCGAAGCAAAGAAATTCATCCCAGGACTCAGCTGCTTTCCATAGTGTCAGTGATTAGATCACATGCTAGAAAAAGACTTAATAGCAATAGGTTGAGTCAGAAAAAGTCAGAAAAAGTCCAAAAAATAGTCAATCATCATTATAACAACAAGCGAACAAATGTAAACATAGGACACTCCAATCAAATATCTTAGACCATCACGTGGAGCTTATCAAAAAACAGCCAATGGCTAGCAGAGGGGTGGGACAAAACTCATAACTCACACATATCTTCACATATCCAATGGACTTGGCCATTTGAACAATACGCATTGGAATAAAAATCACACTCAACTGATTACCACACAACAATAAAAGGGTTAAATGTTATAAACATATGTTTGAGACTACATTGTCTCAGGCTAACCGGCTATGTTAGAATTACAGTTAGACAGAGCGTCTGAGCTCCAGGCAAGTGCATTTTAGGAGTTTTAAACATTGGGGTGAGTCTGCACCATTTCTCAAACAAGTCAGGATATTTATTCCCCGCTCACACCACGCAATGAGAGGATGTTTATACATTGTTATCACAAATGTTTAAACCTGTCCTATGCGCAACCAAGACAACCACAGCATAATAAATAAGGTTTCCAAAAAACACTGTGGTTTGTCCAATGATCACGTTGTCATTTAAAACGTGCTGTTCATGCTAACAAGGAATGGTTCATGAATTACAGTGACTTCACACCTTTTGACTTTACCAACATTTTGTTGAGTTACAGCCTGAATTTAAAATGGATTGAATAGAGATTTTTGGGCACTGGCCTACACACTATAATGTAAGCTAACGCACGTTTGTACATCGTGCTGTTCCGTACAGTTGACCTTATTTAAGCGCCCCAAAAACATAATACTTCCAGGTCAACTGTAATATGAATACCATTGTAAAGCACAATTTCTCCCCTTTCCAGCAAAATCAATGACGAGACCTTCATGCTGCCCGTCTCTGCATGATTGAAGGCAATGGAGCTACATCTGCTCTTTTAAAAAATGGCTGGTTGGAAAGAGAAAGCTACTGCATCATAGTGAAAGGGGGAGATAGTGTGGTAAAATGGCTTTTTTCACCCGAATTTGCCAACTTATCACCCCAAATGTAAATGAAACATTCTAAAGAGTTTATATAATGTCTCATTACATACCTATTTGAAAGTTTGTGTAGGGTTTTTAGGGCGGCGATGTGGCTGTCACGGTTTTTGAGAGTCATGATGGCTCGCAGTGATAACCCGAATAATTAACAATTGATTAAATTAACTATTGATGAACTCACAAGTAATTTACACTCACCATTGATAATTTATTGTTTTTAATCTGCGAGAGAAGCGCTACACCTGCTGTAAAGAGGCTGTACGGCACAGTACGTTACGGGACACGCCACACTTTAACGTACAGCGTCAGTTCAACTTTCAACTTTTCTCCAATACTATTGGGCCATTACCATGTCAATCAACGCTGAATCGAAACTTAGTTCACACCCCGGACAGTCGCTACAGTCCCATTAGTTTTCATTGTAGCCTCATTTGAATGCTGCTGTTGCGCAAATGTGTACGGATTGGGATTAGCTACCATTAGCCCATAATGTCAAAGTGGAATTATGTTTTTAGATTAGATTTTTTAAACAAATTCCCTAAAAAATGAAAAAATTAAATGTCTTGAGTCACTAAGTATTCAACCCCTTTGTTATGGCACACCTAAATAACTTCAGGAGTAAAAATGTGCTTAACAAGTCACATAATAAGTTGCATGGACTCACTCTGTGTGCAATAATAGTGTTTAACATGATTTTTTAAATGACTACCTCATCTCTGTACCCCACACATACAATTATCTGTAAGATCCCTCAGTCAAGCAGTGAAGTTTTCCAATACCATTGCAAAGAAGGGAACCTATTGGTAGATGGGTAGAAATAAAGCAGACATTGAATACCACTTTGAGCATGGTGAAGTTATTAATTACACTGGTGTATCAATACACCCAGTCAAAACAAAGATACAACTGTTCTTCCTAACTCAGTTGCCAGAGAGGAAAGAATCTGCTCAGGGAATTCACCATGAGGCCAAAATGACTTTAAAACAGTTGCAGTTTAATGGCTGTGATAGAATAAAAATGAGGATGGATCAACAACATTGTAGTTACTCCAATACTGGCTATGGCGCCTCAAGATGGACAAACAGTACTATTGTCACTTTTTTTTCTTGCGTTAGGAATGAGACCAATGTCAATAAAACATTATTCATAAGATGACACAAAAATACCTTTGCATAGAGTAATTTATTAATTATTAGTAATCTATTAATTATTAATAGTCATTTTAATAAGTTACCACAGAGCTCATACATCCATATACACTGAGTATACAAAACATTAGAGACACCCCTTATTGATGTGACTTGTTAAATCCACTTCAATCAGTGTAGATGAAGAGGAGGAGATGGGTTAAAGAAGGATTTTCAAGCTTAGATACAATTGAGACAATGGGCAAGACACAATATTTAAGTGCCTTTGAAAGGGTAGTAGGTTCCAGGCGCACTGCGTTGTGTCAAAAACTGCTAACACTGTTGTGTTTTCAAAACTCAGTTTCCAGTGTATATCAAGAATGGTCCACTTCCCAAAGGACTTCCAGCCAACTTAGCACAACTGTGGGAAGCATTGGAGTTAACATGGGCCAGCATCCCTGTGGAACACTTTCGACACCTTGTATAGTTCATACCCCAACGAATTGAGGATGTTCTGAGGACAAAAGGGGGAGTCAACTCAATATTAGGGAAGGGAAAAGGGATACCTAGTCAGTTGTACAACTGAATGTATTCAACTGAAATGTGTCTTCCGCATTTAACCCAACCCTTCTGAGGAAGGTGTTCCTAATATTTGGTATACTCAGTATAGATGGCATCCATGCATGTGGGAGTCTGGGAGAGGAAGCGTGTCCATCTGATGAATTGGCATGTGCCTGAACTAAATGCTACACATTAATTGTAGTCTCACCCATTCATTTCTAATGACCAGTCGGGGAACACCACAGGTGTACAAAAGTGAAATAAAACACCCCAAATTTAATGAAAATCATCCAAGTGTATTTTGTGTGTTCAGATGCCCGGAACCTTATGACAATCATATTAAATGAACTACATGTTTCAGAGAGAAAACTTGTAAATCGGTCCAATTCGAACGGAGTACAGCAGGAGGGTTAATCGAAATTACTGATTGCCTCTTATTTGCTTGTGTGACGGATGTGAAACGGCTAGCTTCTCGCGCTAAATAGATTTTGAATCGGTGACGTCACTTGCTCTGAGACCTTGAAGTAGTAGTTCCCCTTGCTCTGCAAGGGCCGCGGCTTTTGTGGAGCGATTGGCAACAATGCTTCGTGGGTGACTGTTGTTGATGTGTGCAGAGGGTCCCTGGTTCGCGCCCGGGTATGGGCGAGGGGACGGTTTAAAATTATACTGTTACATTGATGCTGTTGATCCGGATCACTGGTTGCTGCGGAAAAGGAGGAGGTCAAAAGGGGGGTGAGTGTAAAGGATGTGAAATGGCTACCGAGTTAGCGGTGCTCGTGCAAAAATAGCGTTTCAATTGGTGATGTCACTTGCTCTGAGACCTTGAAGTAGTGGTTCACCTTGCTTTGCAAGGGCCGCGCCTTTTGTGGAGCGATGGGTAACGATGCTTCGTGGGTGACTGTTGTTGATGTGTGCAGAGGGTCCCCAGTTTGCGCCCGGGTATGGGTGAGGGGACGGTCTAAAGTTCTACTGTTACACTTGTCGTCTCCTAATGCCATGGTTTGTACATGTCAGCATATGCGCTACTGGTGTTTAAGTCAGGTGCAGGAGGGCAGAGAGTTGTCATAAGACGCACACTTTATTCGGCAGACGCAAACAAGACACGGACGCAACAGTGTCCACCATCCTCCAGCCAAAGGCAAAAGTGCAAAGTGCGACAAAGTCACAAATAAGCAAAAATGTTTAACAATTAAACATACGCCGGGTTGAAACAAAGTACCCGGGGGAAAAACCAGCCTGGTGCGTCAATACAAAACACGTAACAAAACAATCCCACACAAAGACATGGGGGGGAACAGAGAAATATATATATGCAGTTGATTAGCGAATGTAAACCAGGTGTGCGGAGAACAAGACAAAAAAAATGGAACAATGAAAAATGGAGCGGTGATGGCTAGAAGGCCGCTGAACGTCGCCCGAACAAGGAGGGGAGCTTCGGCGGAAGTCCTGACAGTACATCTCAGTTGTTATTAGAAACAACATTTGTTTAAGCAAGTCAGCCATATCAGCTATGTTTTTATAAAGGCAGTAAAATGAGGCTGAATTAACTGTTTCGCTGCCAGACAAGGCTCTCCCTGATAACCATGTGTAGCAGTGGTAAGATGTTGGGACTGCTGTTGAGATAGCTTTCTGTAAGCCCTAACAGTTTGTGGGCACCGTTTGTCACCGTTATAGTGCAATTCATGTATTGTTTAGTGTTGTGTTGTGTTGTGGCTTTGCTGGCATGCATTCCACTTTTTTTTTGTTTTTGACCCACAAAGACTTACATGCTAAAATCATCACATGGTATGACACTACAAGCTTGGCACACCTGTATTTGGGGAGTTTCGCCCATTCTTCTCTGCAGATCCTCTCCAAGCTCTGTCAGGTTGGATGGGGAACGTAGTTATTATTTTACATTTAAGTCATTTAGCAGACGCTCTTATCCAGAGCGACTTACAAATTGGTGCATTCACCTTATGACATCCAGTGGAACAGCCACTTTACAATAGTGCATCTAAATCTTTTAAGGGGGGGGGGTGAGAAGGATAACTTTATCCTATCCTATCCTATCCTATTTTCAGGTCTCTCCAGAAATGTTTGATCAAGTTCAAGTCTGGGCTTTGGCTGGGCCACTCAAGGACATTCAGAGACTTGCCCCGAAACCACTCCTGCATTGACATGTCTGTGTGCTTAGGGTCATTGTCCTGTTGGAAGGTGAACCTATGCCCCAGTTTGAGGTCCTGAGCGCTCTGGAGCAGGTATTCACTCGCTGTACTCCATTCATCTTTGCCTCGATCCTGACTAGTCTCCCAGTCCCTGCGTTTACTAGGTTAAGACTATAAGACCAGACTGAAATTGGCTTCTGGAGCACACACCTCGATAAATCCTTGGTGTTTGAGATTTGATTGGAGGCAAACTGAATTTATGCTGATGATTTTCCCCCGGCCTCCAGTTTTGCTATTCATGACACACACTTACGTGGTGCAATCAAGTGCATTTTGCTAGCACAGCAGAGGTTAGCTCAGAGATTTACTTAACCACACTGCCTTGGTATTAGGTAGAAGTGTGTTGTGGCATATTTTCATGAAAGTAGTGTCCATTCATTAGATGTGGGTGTATCCAAAAAGGTTACAAATCTTTACTAGCTCTCTCACCTCACAGCCTCTGTGTCTCATTGAATCAGAATGTGGAACTCAGAATGATCGTCCTCAGTCCTTAGTAATTCACTTCAAATTACTCCAACTTTACAATTTGGCACATGATGTCTTAGTTCTAAATCAAAATTTTGCTTAATGGTTAGATGGAAGTGCTTTTCAATCAACCTGAGCAACAGATTGTCCGTGATTGTGTAATTGTGCATCAGACTGGCCATAGTACTTTCAAAGCGTAAAATGCCCCGGATCTATCACAATAAAGCTATGACCTTATCTTCAGTCAGACTAAACATGTGAGCCAGGTACTGTCTATGTCTGCGAGGTAGACCTCCCTGCTGTGCTACAACTGAGCTGGAGAGGCATTAGCATGCCTTGTTGAGCTCTAAGCAGCTGTTGTCTCATTCCTTGCCCACTGAATTAGACACAATGACCTTTTGCTGCAGACCTCTTCCCCTCAGACAGTCTGTTTGTCCTCTCATTTTTCTTTCTTTGACGCCCTGCTGCTCTGTTACTCCCATCATTCCGATGGCGGCGATGTGGACGAGATCAAACGGCGCTTTAAGACACCGGCCCGATTTGTTGCTGTTTTGACGTGTTAACCGTAAGATTGGCGCTGTATGACTGTATGACTATATGACTGTATGACTGTGGGTGCCTGTCGATCAAAGAGGGGCGATCAGGAACTGAAAGAAACGTGTGGTTTGCCTCAGTGCCCTGGGATGACACCAACAGGGTTACCTAGAGCCACCCAGGCCCAGGTTCTGAGGGGGCATGCTGCTCCTCTATAAACTACCTGCAGGATGACAATCAGGCATAACTTCGCTACAGGCCTTTGAGGGCCAACTCCCAACAGTCACAGGCAGTGCTTAGGTTCTTTGTATCAATATACTCTTTGTGCAACTCACTGTTGATGCCATCTGAGCCAGAGACTAGTAGAGCTGGTGGGTTTCCATGATTTAATACACTTTTTTGATCATCCTCTCAGGGCAGCTGGTTCCAATTAGATTCATAGCAGAAAAATAGAGACCTCCAGATCTCTTGTTTGATAGGTTGGTTAAATAAGGTCTTCGGGCCTTTAGGTCTAGAAACAGGTTTTTGAGGTTGTCCTATTAGGAATCAGTACACTTTCCCTCTACTCATCTGTCTATCTGTTCACGGCTCACATTTCTGCTGACGTTGAGAGACTACATATTGTGTGAGCAGCCATGCTCAGTACGAGTGTTCTTTATTACAGTAATCCAAGTAAGAAAGTTATGATTCTCATAAAAGGGAAGGCTCTGCTGACAGCTGAGACAACAAAAATGAGCTTTTGAACTTAATGACGCAGGACAAATTGCTTGTTTGAATAACATAAAAAGTCAAATCCAGTAATATACTCCTTTCCCCCAATGGCCAGGCCACAGGCCATCTTACTGTGTAACAGTTATCCAGTGTGACTAAAGATCTTCTCATTTAATTATGTATTGCTTGCTTTGACTGGTGACAATGGTCTTAAGTCACTTTCTGTCCCCAGGGGGAAAGAGTATGGGCATGATGTGGACTTCCTCTTGACTATGCCTGAGATGGGGAAAGAAGAGGGGCTACTGCTTCATGTGATTGACAGACTGAAGGACCAGGTAAATTAATGTATTATTGCATATACAGTAGACAACGCTCAATGACTATGATTGAACAGTATAGCAGTTATACAGGATATACAGTAAAAAAACATCAGTCCCCTCAGAAGGTTCCAGGGTGATTAGTTACCCTTTACCAAGATTAATAGTAGAAAAGCACAGCACTAAGTGATGTTTGGATTGTGGCAACATCAAGTGGAGTATCACTTCAGTAAAGATTGGAGGGTGCAGTTTTGGTGAAGGTTTGTTTGATTATAAAGGTAAATTCTACTTAATTGCATTCTTTCAACAAAAAGTTGAAAAGAGAGTAAAACCCTTGATTAGCAGCTTAGTCAATGCTGACAACGAACAACTAGTTTGTCTCCTCAACGTATGGATCTTGTGACTCCTCCCACATCTGTCCTAGTGCACATACACTACCGCAAAGACTGAGTACGATGTGCCTAACTGTAACGAACATGAGGGGAGACAGAGAGCTGGTTTCAAGCGCAGGGCGCAGCAAGTGTTTATTGCAAAGGACCACAGGAGGAGGCAGGTAGCTGGGTCCAGGGCCAGGCAGAAAGTCATACACAGGTGTTCAAAAGGGACAACAGTACAGGCAGGTAAAGGCAAGATCGGGCAATAGGTAGATAACAGGAAATCCGATAAAATACAGGCAGGGAATATGCAAAAGGCGTCATTAGTGAGGCAAAAACTATCATACACGGGAGGAGTAAATCACGGGAAACCCAGCGCTCCAAAAGACATGTGTCACAAAACAAACAATACCTCACAGGGATGGGGTGCAAAGAACTGAACTACAAAGTGTGATAATGACTTACAGGTGTGTGAACAGGTAATTAGAATTCAGGTGATTGGGATCTGGACAGTGAGCTGCGTTCGGGGGATCTAGGTGTTTGAACGTGTGAGCTGGAAAGTGGGCTGGAAAGTGAGCTGTGTTCAGGGGATCTACATGTTTGAGGCTGTGAGATCCACCCCTCAGAAAGAAATGCGTTGAAACAAAACAGAGAAAAAAATTTAGAAAGAATGTTCTCAGAATGCAGTAGAGAAAAAACAAAGACATGTTTGTAGAGTTGAGAGAGTAATATGAACAGAGAAAAAGAGGAGAGGGCTGAGGGGAATTGGGTTAGTGCCCTACAGTGTGGAGAGGGATAAAGTGATTGTAGGAGAGGATGATTACAGAGCGAAGTGCATATGAGTTGGCACATAAGGAGGCAATAATAAGATGGTCACACCAATATCGAGGGCCTCGGCCCAGGAAATGATTATTTAAATGTGGTTTATACAGTTAACCTGGCTTTGAGAGAGAGAGTCAGAGAGAGAACGAGGTAGAAAGAGATGGGGTGCGGGGGGACGTGTTCTTTGGTAGCACCATACTCCTCTCCTCTGAGACAGTTGATGGATTTCATGTTGGAGGGGCTGAAAAGAGAACATTGTTTGATGAAGAGCAGGGCTGTGGTGTCTACTGTAGCTGCAGGCCTGTTTTTGTCATTTCTGCCTGGCTTTAAAAATCGTTCCCCTTTCCTTCCACCCCCACCCTCTACCCCCAGCCTTAACTTGCTTTAATGTGCATTCTTTTGATAAAACCTCCTATGCTAACACGCACGCACGCACGCACGCACGCACGCACGCACGCACGCACGCACGCACGCACACACACACACACACACACACACACACACACACACACACACACACACACACACACACACACACACACACACACACACACACACACACACACACACACACACACTCTGGTTATTGCTGGTTCCTCCCACCCTTTGGTGAGAGGAGAGGGGGATGGGAAGGAAGAAACTTCCCTAGATAGTGTCCCTGGCATGGGGGAGGAATATGTCCATAGGAAAGGGAGCACGGGAGACCGTGATAAAGTGGAGGTAGCAGAGGTTGACTCTAAGTCGTGTAACCTTGTCATCTTCAATCTGGTCACCCGGGGGCCACATGTCGTCAACTCTTTGCCTATGCTGAATATCATGGCTTTTTTTCCCCCTTTAACCTTGGGGGGAGGTAAAAATCTATCTATCTGGAAATGTCCTTGTGAAAATGGGCTTCATCATTTCTTCTGATGGATATGAAAGCATAACTTGGGGGCACAAGCAAAGGTCAGCCAGACATTTCGATGGTAGACGGATGAGATGCAGCTATTTGCCCTGGTAATAGCAACGGAGAACGTGAGAGGGCGATGCCTCCTCCACCATTCACCAATCATCTGCTCTAACTGTCCGGGTGGTAGTGGTAGATTCATTTCCATTGCAGTGCGCTATGTAGATCAAGTACTGATGTAATGATATTATATGATTATGGATATGTTGGCCATAGTACTTCCTAAGCAACAACAGTAGCCATAGGGCACATGAATTAGATATGTTATGAGATTTGATTCCCATAAACTGTATACTGTGCAGTTGAGACGTGTGTAGAGACATTTTTGAGAGACAGTAATACTGGGGTTATTTAAAAGTCAAGGACAATTATTTGGTTTAATCAAGTCACACTCAAAACACACTAAAAGCACCCCAACCTCCAGTGGATTATGCACATAAAGTTATGGCATTTTATTTCCATGACAAGTTCCAACGATCCAATCAAATGAATTGCTCACATACACATGCTTAGCAGATGTTATTGTGGGTGTAGTGAAATGCTTGTGTTTCCAGCTTCAACATTAATATCTAACAATTAATATATAACAATTTCACAACAAAACACACAATATACACAAATCTAAAGTAACAAAATGGAATTAAGAATATATAAATATTTGGACGAGCAATGTCGAAGCAGCATAGACTAAAATACAGCAGAATAGAATATAGTAATTTATATGCATATGAGATGAGTAATGCAAAATATGTAAACATTATTAAAGTGAAGAGTGTTTCATTAAGTGGCCAGGGATATCAAGTATATGTATATAGGGCAGCAGCCTCTAAGGTGCAAGTGATGGCTATTTAACCACCCTCTGGAGAGCCCTGCGATTGTGGGTGGTGCAGTTGCCATACCAGGTGGTGATACAGCCCGAGAGGATGCTCTCAATTGTGATTCTGTAAAAGTTTGTTTGAGCTTTAGGTGCCAAGCCAATTTTCTGCAGCCTGCTAAGGTTGAAGAGGCGCTGTTGCGCCTTCTTCAGTGTGGGTGGACCATTTCAGTTTGTCAGTGATGTGTTCACTGAGGAACTTGAAGCTTTCCACCTGCTCCACTGCAGTCTCGTCAATGTGAATAGTGGGGTGCTCCCTCTGCTGTTTCCCGAATCAAATTAAATCAAATGTATTTATAAAGCCCGTTTTACATCAGCTGATATCTCAAAGTGCTGTAGAGAAACCCAGCCTAAAACACCAAACAGCAAGCAATGCAGGTGCAGAAGAACGGTGGCTAGGAAAAACTCCCTAGAAAGGCTAGAACCTAAGAAAAAATCCAGAGAGGAACCAGGCTATGAGGAGTGGCCAGTTCTCTTCTGACTGTGCCGGGTGGAGATTATAACAGAACATGGCCAAGATGTTTAAATGTTCATAGATGACCAGCAGGGTCAAATAATAATAATCACAGTGGTTGTCGAGGGTGCAACTGGTCAGCACCTCAGGAGTAAATGTCATTTGGCTTTTCATATTTGTTCATTCAGAGTATCTCTACCGCTCCTGCTGTCTCTAGAGAGTTGAAAACAGCAGGTCTGGGACAGGTAGCACGTCCGGTGAACAGGTCAGGGTTCCATAGCCGCAGGCAGAACAGTTGAAACTGGAGCAGCAGCACGGCCAGGTGGACTGGGGACAGCAAGGAGTCATCAGGCCAGGTAGTCCTGAGGCATGGTCCTAGGGCTCAGGTCCTCTGAGAGAGAGAGAGAGAGAGAGAGAGAGAGAGAGAGAGAGAGAGAGAGAGAGAGAGAGAGAGAGAGAGAGAATTAGAGAGCATTCTTAAATTCACACAGGACACCGGATAAGACAGGATAAATACATCATATATAACAAACTGACCCGAGCCCCCCGACACATACACTACTGCAGCATAAATACTGGAGGCTGAGACAGGAAGGGTCGGGAGACAGTGTGGCCCCGTAGGATGATATCCCTGGACAGGGACAAAAAGGAAGGATATAACCCCACCCACTTTGCCAAAGCACAGCCTCCACACTACTAGACGGATATCTTCAAGCACCAGCTTACCATCCTAAGACAAGGCCGAGTATAGCCCACAAAGATCTCCGCCATGGCACAACCCAAGGGGGGGGGGGCGCCAACCCAGACAGGAAGATCACATCAGTGACTCAACCCACTCAAGTGACGCTCCCCTCCTAGGGACGGCATGGAAGTGCACCAGTAAGCCAGTGACTCAGCCCCTGAAATAGGGTTAGAGGCAGAGAATCCCAGTGGAGAGAGGGGAACCGGCCAGGCAGACACAGCAAGGGTGGTTCGTTGTTCCATTGCCTTTCCATTCACCTTCACACTCCTGGGCCAGACTACACTCAATCACAGGACCTACTGAAGAGATGAATCTTCAATAAAGACTTAACCACTTGCTCCTACCTGGCACGCAGGCGTCCCATCTAGAGCTCTGGAAATGCAAATGCGCTACGCTAAATGCTAATAGTATTAGTTAAAACTCAAACGTTCATTAAAATACACATGCAGGGTATTGAATTAAAGCTACATTCGTTGTGAATCCAGGCAACAAGTCAGATTTTTAAAATGCTTTTCGGCAAAAGCATGAGAAGCTATTATCTGATAGCATGTAACACCCCAAAAGACCCGCAGGGGACGTAAACAAAATAATTAGCATAGTCGGCGCTACACAAACCACACAAATAAAATATAAAACATTCATTACCTTTGACCATCTTCTTTGTTGGCACTCCTAGATGTCCCATAATCACTATTGGGTCTTTTTTTCAATTAAATCGGTCCATATATAGCCTAGATATCGATCTATGAAGACTGTGTGATAAACGGAAAAAATAGCGTCTTATAACGTAACGTCATTTTTTTTAATTAAAAAAGTTGACGATAAACTTTCACAAAACACTTCTAAATACTTTTGTAATGCAACTTTAGGTATTAGTAAACGTTAATCATCGATCAAATTAATCACGAGGCGAAGTGTTTTCTATAGGGGTCCGTCTTGAAATACTGTCCGTGTATTTCTCAACCAAAATATCCGGTCGGAGACCGGAAGAAATGGGCTGTCTCTTGTTCGTTTGACCAAGAAACAAATCCTAGGCAAATGACAAGACTGTTGACATCGTGTGGAAGCTGTAGGTACTGCAACCTCAGCCATATTTAATGTCTTTCGCCCATAACAATGGGTTGAAGCGGCGGATGGATATGTTTTTCCACTTTCATTGATCAGATTTTCCTGCACTTTCCAATGAAACGCACGTTCTGTTAAAGTCACAGCCGTGATTTAACCAGTTTTATAAACGTCTGAGTGTTTTCTATCCACACATACTAATCATATGCATATACTATATTCCTGGCATGAGTAGCAGGGCGCTGAAATGTTGCACGATTTTTAACAGAATGTTTGAAAAAGTAGAGGGTAGACTGAAGAGGTTAAATGTTGAGACCGAGTCTGCGTCTCTCACATGGGTAGGCAGACCATTCCATTAAAATGGAGCTCTATAGGAGAAAGCCCTGCCTTCAGCTGTTTGCTTAGAAATTCTAGGGACAGTCAGGAGGTCTGCGTCTTGTGACCGTAGCGTACATGTAGGTATGTACGGCAGAACCTAATCGGAAAGATAGGTAGGAGCAAGCCCATGTAATGCTTTGTAGGTTAGCAGTAAAACCTTGAAATCAGCACTTGCCTTAACATGAAGCCAGTGTAGAGAGGCTAGCACTGGAGTAATATGATCACATTTTTTGGGGTTCCAGTCAAGATTCTAGCAGCCTTGTTTAGCAAGAACTGAAGTTTATTTAGTGCTTTATCCGGGTAGCCGGAAAGTAGTGCATTGCAGTAGTCTAACCGAGAAGTGACAAAAGCATGGATTAAGTTTTCTGCATAATATTTGGACAGAACGTTTCTGATTTTTGCAATGTTACGTAGATGGAAAAATGATGACAGAAATATGTGCTATGGGGCGATAGTCATTCAGTCCAGTTACCTTTGTTTTCTTGGGTACAGGAACAATGGTGGACATCTTGAAGCATGCGGGGACAGCAAACTGGGAGAGGAAAAGATTGAATATGTATGTAAACATTTCAGCCATTTCTGAGGACACGGCTCGGGATGCCTTCTGGGCCAACAGCCTTGCGAGGGTTCACACGCATAAATGTGTTACTCACGTCAGCCATGGAGAATGAGAGCCCACAGTCCTTGATAGCTGGCTGCGTCGGTGGCACTGTGTTATCCTTAAAGCGGGTGAAAAGGGTGTTTAGTGTGATGTCGGTGTCCACGATGTGGCTGGTTTTCCCTTTGTAGTCCATGATTGTCTGTAGACCCTGCCACATATGTCTTGTGTCTGAGCCGTTGAATTGCGACTCCACTTTGTCTCTGTACTGACGTTTGAGGGATAACTACCCTGTTTGTATTTGGCCATGTTCCCAATTACCTTGCCATGGTTAAATGTGGTCGTTCATGCTTTCAGTTTTGTGCGAATGCTGCCATCTATCCACGGTTTCTGGTTTGGGTATGTTTTAAGTCATAGTGGGTACAACATCTTCTGTACAATTCCTGATAAAGTCAGTCACCGTATCCGTGTATTCGTCTATATTATTGTCAGTGACTACACGGAACATATCCCAGTCCGTGTGATCAAAACAATCTTGAAGCATGGATTCCAATTTGTCAGACACGCATTGAATAGGCCTTAACACAGGTACTTCCAGTTTGAGTTTCTGCCTATAGGAATGGAGAAGCAAAATCATATTTGTCGAAGGGAGGGTGGTGGAGGGCCTTGTAGGCATTTTGAAAAGTTGAGTAGCAGTGGTCCAAAGTTTTTTCAGAGTGCATGCTACAGTCAATGTGTTGGTAGAACTTCGGTATCGTTTTCCACCGATTATCTTTGTTAAGTTCCCCGCCTACAGTAAATGCAGGCTCAGGATATGTGGTTTCCAGTTTGCATAGGGTCTAGTGTAGTTCTTTGAGGGACGTCGTGGTAAAGGCTTGATGGGGAATATACACAGCTGTGACTATAACAGAAGATAGTTCCCTTTGGAGGTAATGCGGTCTGCATTTGATTGTGAGGTATTCTAAGTCGGGTGAACAAAAGGACTTGAGATTCTATATCTTATCACAATCACACCATGAGTAGTTAATCATGAAACAGATTTCTATTCCTGTCTGTGCGATGAACTGAGAACCCAGTTTGCTGTATGGACTCAGACAGTATATCCCGAGAGAGCCATGTTTCCGTGAAACAGAGTATGTTACAATCCCTGATGTCTCTCTGGAAGGAGATCCTACCCTTGAACTCGTCAACATATCCAGAGACTTAACATTAGTGAGTAATATACTAGGAAGTGGTGGGTGGTGTGCGCGCCTCCAGAGTCGGACTAGGAGTCCACTCCGAATACCTCTTCTCCGCCGGCGGTATTTTGGATCAGCCTCTGGAATCAGTTCAATTGCCAAACAAAGGATCCAATTTGGGAAAGTCGTACTCCTGGTCGTAATGCTGTTGAATTACCGCCACTGTGATATTCAAAAGTTATTTCCGGTTGTATGTAATAACACCGAAAGAATTCTGGGCTACCAATGTAAGAAATAGCATAAAAAACAAAATACTGCAAAGTTGCTTTGGAGCTAGAAGCATGGCTGCACTATCTGTCAGCGCCACTAAGGGCAATGTGATTGCCTATTACCATCTAGTAGACTTGGGACGAGCTAGGGCTTTGGGGATGGGGTTGAGAATGGCCTTAAACCAAACGCTACGGCTTCGAGCATTGCAGGTTCAATCCCAGTGCTAGGGATTTGTTTTGTTATTTTATTTTTCTGTTTTAACCCTATCCCGAACCTTTACCCTAACCAGTCAGAATTTTGCCTAAATGTACAATTCGGTTTCACTTTTGCCCAGTTTGACTGCAAAACATGACGTAATAAAAACAACAAGACACTCCATATCTCTATTGCCTGCAGTTATCACAATTGTCTCCATTTGCTTTGGTGGTTGCGTTGTCTAAAAGAAAACTACAGCTGATTTTTGTTCTTTCACTGACATTGGATGAACACACACACACACACACACACACACACACACACACACACACACACACACACACACACACACACACACACACACACACACACACACACACACACACACACACACACACACACACACACACACACACACACACACACACACACACACACACACACACACACACACACACACACACACACACACACAGTCTTGAATAACTGACCTTGTGGGGACACAATCCTATTTTCCCTAGCCCTTAACCTAAACCCAAAAACCTAACCCTAAACCTAACCCTAGCACCTAACCCTAATTCTAACCCTAAAACCCTAACCCTAACCTTAACCTTAAACCCCTTAGAAATAGCATTTGACCTTGTAGGACTAACAAAATGTCTAACAAAATGTCAAATCTGTGTTTGTTTACTATTATTGGACTGCTGGTCCCCACAAGTAGAGTTAAACATGTCTACACAGTACACACAAACACACAGACAGAAGTTTCAAAATGCTCCACTTTAATTTCAGTAATCAGACCGGACTGTTCTGGCAAAGCTTTGAATCAAAGGAAAACACAGATCAAACATAGCCTGCTAACACACACTAATCTGGGATATGAAGGGAGGGTTTGTGCTCTGATTCAGAGAAAATTTGACATTAGATCACAGCGGCCCGTGTCCCTGTCACCGCTTTGACCGCCGCTCCCTTTGTCCTCTGGGGCAGGTGGCCATGGAGGCAGCTTGCTTGTCCTCTGGGGCAGGTGGCCATGGAGGCAGCTTGCTTGTCCTCTGGGGCAGGTGGCCATGGAGGCAGCCTGCTTGTCCTCTGGGGCAGGTGGCCATGGAGGCAGCTTGCTTGTCCTCTGGGGCAGGTGGCCATGGAGGCAGCCTGCTTGTCCTCTGGGGCAAGTGGCCATGGAGGCAGCTTGCTTGTCCTCTGGGGCAAGTGGCCATGGAGGCAGCCTGCTTGTCCTCTGGGGCAGGTGGCCATGGAGGCAGCTTGCTTGTCCTCTGGGGCAGGTGGCCATGGAGGCATCCTGCTTGTCCTCTGGGGCAGGTGGCCATGGAGGCAGCCTTCTTGTCCTCTCGGGCAGGTGGCCATGGAGGTAGCTTGCTTGTCCTCTGGGGCAGGTGGCCATGGAGGCAGCCTGCTTGTCCTCTGGGGCAGGTGGCCATGGAGGTAGCTTGCTTGTCCTCTGGGGCGGGTGGCCATGGTGGCAGCCTGCTTGTCAGTTGTTTGTCACACACTTGAAAAGAACGAAACAAAATAAATAATGAAATAAGAATTTTATCAATTTGGCAAGCCACAGAATTCCATCACATGCATTTGTGTTTTTTGTCTTAAAGGCAAAGCTTAACTTCAAAGATTAACTCCCTGCAACATGTCCGCCTCATTAATTCCCTCTGTAAATAGTTCTGGTGAGATAAGCTTACGATGGGATGCTCTCTGACATCACCTGCTGCATTTTAGAAGATTACAGTGTGGCGTTGCGCTAAACAGCCATCCTAGACAGAAACTTTAAGGCGTCACTTTTTTATGGTGGGTTTGTGTGCGTGGGGCCGTAGGCTTCATCAAAGGAAGGGCACTCATGTTTAGACACTTATGGTCTGTAAAACTGTCGCTGACTCATGAATTATTTCGCTCAAGGCATTGTTGTGTCTTTGGCTATGAATGATTAAGTGATATGACATGTTATTCTATAAAATCCTTTCTCCATAATTAATATTACCTGATTGAGCTTATCATGTATAACAAGTTGAATCAGCAATACAAAATTGGGTTTAATTATTTATTTCCTAAATACCTAACTAATCACGCAGAATTACATAGACACAGAATTAATTATACCTTGATTACAAATTACGTCATAAAGGAAAACGTCCCTTGCGGGCGGAACAGATATGAAAACTGGTTACACAAAAGAAAAGGGGCTGGGTTTTAGTGAAAGAGTGGGAAGACTGAGGGACAAAGGGAGAAGCTGTGCTATTGTAAATACAGTATCTTATGTATTCTAAATTACCGCCCATTTGGAAAAGGAAAATGCAATAAATATTTACTCTGAGCTGCTGTCAGGACCCGGTTACGAACCCGGGTCTCCGGAGTGAGAAACAGTCACTTAACCAACTGAGCCACGAATAGTCGGCAGAACCCAGAAGATGAGGCAGACACAGCAGTACTTGAGACGGTGTATTTAATGAAGTAAAAAGTGAAGTTCTTCAGGAAAACATTTAACTCCACAACCTCAAAAGGAATCCTACAAGAACAAAGGTAATCCTCCAAGACAAAAAAGGTAAATCCACAAGGTGGAAGGTAAAGCACAAAAAGCCTCGAAAGATACTCAAAAAACAAACAAACAAGAACAAAAAACAGAATTCCACAAGAGAGTCCACCGGGATCAACGAGAGTTCTCAGAGTACTAGGGCTGGGTGCTAACATACAAACACAGAGCCAAGAACAGAGGAAAACAAAGGGTTTAAATACAATCAGGGGAAATGAGGCACAGGTGCAAATAATAATGGGGATCAAGGGAAAACAAAAGGTCAAAAGGCACAATGGGGGCATCTAGTGACCAAAAACCGGAACAACCCTGGCCAAATCTTGACAGCTGCGCTTCGGTAGGTTGATGGTAGATGGAAGGCCATGTTACCAAACCGAGTCCTTTGTCCTTTGAAGAATGTCTCTGGTGGTCAATTGGATACGTTGTAGTAACGTCGTTGTGTGGTAGACGGGTTAATCTATTCTTTCCTAGACCACGTTTGCAACTGCTGTTGCTAACTCAACGGCTAGGAGGTATCACTTCTGTAGTGAATAAGAGTTCAAAGTTCATACCATTCGCAAACAAAGCTTATGCTGAGGTTGGCTTAGTTCTGTAGTTGACATGTTAGTCCTTTTAACGCAGTGGCTGCAGACCTCACGTACTTGGAACAGGAGGTTACATTTTGGTCAAGGCTTTATATAGTGGAGCGAGAAGGGTGTGTCTGAAAAGTTTTATAACCCATGTCTCTTCACAAGGGCGGGCCACTGATTGAGCAGAGCCCTAACCTTATGAAAACCCAAATCTCTCATTTGGAAGCTAAATTTACATTTCATCTCTCCACCGATAATTTTATATTCAAACATTTAAATTGAACAACAATCCCATGTGAATCCGATAACTCTGATGTGTAGACTTTCCACTGTAGAGTTTATGTCATCCTATTTTATTTGATTTATTTCACCTTTATTTAACCAGGTAGGCAAGTTGAGAACAAGTTCTCATTTACAATTGCGACCTGGCCAAGATAAAGCAAAGCAGTTCGACAGATACAACGACACAGAGTTACACATGGAGTAAAACAAACATACAGTCAATAATACAGTATAAACAAGTCTATATACAATGTGAGCAAATGAGGTGAGAAGGGAGGTAAAGGAAAAAAAGCCATGGTGGCAAAGTAAATACAATATAGCAAGTAAAACACTGGAATGGTAGTTTTGCAATGGAAGAATGTTCAAAGTAGAAATTAAAGTAATGGGGTGCAAAGGAGCAAAATAAATAAATTAATTGAGGAGAATTTCTCATTTATCATAGTCCAAAATGTGTACACATACGCACAGCAGTGTTCTAGGGTATTGGCTTTCAAACTGTAACAAAATGGTGACTATCATAACAATGGAACTCCAGTAGACTCTTTGGTATCATATGCACTTATATCAGTCTCATTAACCTCTTGAACCTATGGGGGCGCTATTTCATTATTGGATAAAAACGTACCCGTTTTAAGCGCAATATTTTGTCACAAAAAGATGCTCGACTATGCATATAATTGATAGCTTTGGAAAGACAACTCTCTGACGTTTCCAAAACTGCAAAGATATTATCTGTGAGTGCCACAGAACTGATGCTACAGGCAAAAACCAAGATGCAACTTCAAACAGGAAATGAGCAGAATTTTTGAGGCTCTGTTTTCCATTGTCTCCTTATATGGCTGTGAATGCGCCAGGAATGAGCCTGCCCTTTCTGTCGTTTCCCCAAGGTGTCTGCAGAATTGTGACGTATTTGTAGGCATATCATTGGAAGATTGGCCATAAGAGACTACATTTACCAGGTGTCCGCCCGGTGTCCTTTGTCTAAATTGGTGCGTAATCTTCAGCTGCAGGCATTTTCCCATGGGATTCAGAGGAGAAAGCACACTTCCACCAACAATATATCATCGAAGAGATATGTGAAAAACACCTTGAGGATTGATTCTAAACAACATTTGCCATGTTTCAGTCGATATTATGGAGTTAATTTGGAAAAAAGTTTGGCGTTTTGATGACTGAATTTTCATTTTTTTTTGGTAGCCAAACGTGATGTACCAAACGAAGCGATTTCTCCTATACAAAAAATATTTTTGGACAAACTGAACATTTGCTATCTAACTGAAAACATCCGAAGTTCTTCAAAGGTAAATGATTTTATTTGAATGCTTTTCTGGTTTTTGGGAAAATGTTGCCTGCTGAATGATAACGCTAAATGCTATGCTAGCTATCAATACTGTTACACAAATGCTTGTTTTGCTATGGCTGAGAAGCATATTTTGAAAATATGAGATGACAGTGTTGTTAACAAAAGGCTAAGCTTGAGAGATAGCAGATTTATTTCATTTCATTTGCGATTTTCATGAATAGTTAACGTTGCGTTATGGTAATGGGCTTGAGGCTGTAGTCATTATCCCGGATCCGGGATGGCTCGACGCAAGAAGTTAAGACTATAAAACTGGCAGAGTATAAGCTTAACCTTTATTAAAATAGTACAACGTAATACATGAACTGACATGACACTTTCACCCACAGTTGACCCAACAGAGTTAACCCAAGGCCACGCCTCCAACAAGTCACACCTCCAGATCAGCTAATGGGCCAGTTGTCCCCGACAACCCCGAAAGCCAACAAAAAATCCTGAAACCTGGATAGGGGTCTTCAGAGGCGGAGTCGTGGTTGTCGAGGGGTGCAATCCTGACATCGAGATGGGAGCCTGCGACAGTGGCTCCCTCGTGACAGCGGTGGAGTCCCATTCTGACCTTGCCCCTCAGGTGAGGAAACCGCTGTGCTGTCCAATGATCCAGGGCTGTGAGGAGGAGTAACCAACTCCCTGTCCTCTCTTTCCACTTTAAGAGTTGTATGAGGTTGGTACGGTGCCAGCCATTCTTGATGGGGGACCACAACTCATCCACTAGTCTGAAGCTGGATGCAGTACACCATGTCAAGTCATTTCAGAACCCTGCATGGGCCTTCCCAGTGACTCATTTGTTTTAGGATCAGACCACGCTTGTGCCGGTGCCACACTTTTTGGCCAAGCTGTAAAGGCTGACCTCGGCAGCAGGTGTTGTATGCCCACTTCTGCTTTAACCCTGCTTCCATCAAGCGATGCCGTGCAAAGTCATGGGCTGTGTCCAGGTGCTGATGAAGATGGTGGAGGTACTCCAAGCCTGAGGCTCCAGGAACAAGGACAAGTCCATTGGAGTGCGTAGTTCTCTGGCCACTTGGTAAAATAGTCCATGGCCACAAGTAGGTATCAATTGCCTGCCTCTGTCATGGGGAAAGGACCCAGGATGTCCACAGGGGCCCCCACCTGATATTACTGCAACGGGGCATGGGAGCGTCTGGTTGGTCCTTTATGGGCAGTGCAGGCGTCACAGGCACGCACGCACATACTATAATGTGCCTTGGCGGCAGCCAGCCAGTAGAGTTTCCTTCAGAGTTGTTGGAGGGTCTTTGTGTACCAGAAGTGTTCTGACCCCACCGACCCATGGACAGCCCTGAAGGCATGGGCTCACATGGAACAAGGCACCAGCCGCTACCACACCACCAAGTTGTATGTTGGTTCCCTCCATTTTTTAAACATCACCCCATTGTGAATGGCAAGGTTGTCACACTGGGAGTAGTAGGCCTTGGCTTCAGGGCACACTGTTCAAGGCAGGCCACTGACCGGTTTCCAACCAACCCCGGATAGTCACCTTCCTACTCCCTCTTCAGGTCCTGGTTATTCTAGCTCTCCAAGGGTGCTGAGCTCCTGTCTCCCATCTGAATTGCCACCAATGTGGGCAGTGCTTGCAGTCATTCTCTTCACATGGCTGGTGAGATAGGAAATCTTCCTGGTCACATAGTTCAGCTGCCTGTAGTCTGTACAGAAGCACTATGAGCAGTCCTTCTTCTTGACAAGGACTACGGTGGGCCTCCCAAGGGCTGTTGGGTGGCTTGATGAACCCTGTCTTTGCCATCTTCCGGATCTTCTGCTCTCTCTCTCTTTGCCAGTGGCAAGCGATGGAGTGCTGGACCAGACTGGTTCTCTGGCAGTCTTCATCTCATACTGCAAAGACATCCACAAACTCTGCAAACAGTGCTTCCAACACATCCCGCTGCTCAGGCTCCAGCCCTTCCGAACACCTCTACACTTGTTTCCGCACAGCGTAACTTCTTGGAACTACCCATGCCGGATCTGGGAGAATTGTCAGCAACTACACTAATTAGCATAGCGCAACGATCAAATCATCTTACTAGAAAATATTCATATTCATGAAATCACAAGTGAAATATAGCGAAACGCCTTTTGTTAATCACCCTGTCGTCTCAGATTTTGAAATTATGCTTTACAGCGATAGCAAGACAAGCGTTTGTGTAAGTTTATTGATAGCCTACCATAGCATGTTGTCCAGCGAGCAGCAGGAAGCTTGGTCACGAAAATCAGAAAAGCAATCAAATGAACCGTTTACCTTTGATCTTCGGGTGTTTTCACTGATGAGACTCCCAGTTAGACAGCAAATGTTCCTTTTGTTCCATAAAGATTATTTTTATACACAAAATACTTCCGTTTGTTTGTTATGTTCAGAAATCCACCGGAAATAGCGGTCTCGACATCGCCAAAAAAAAACAACATTATATCCATAATATCGACAAACATGGCAAACGTTTTTTTATAATCAATCCTCAAGGTGTTTTTCAAATATCTATTAGATAATATATCAACCGGGACAGTTGGCTTTTCACTAGGACCGGGAGGAAAAATGGCTACCTCTCTCTTTTACGCAAGAATCACTCTGAGAGCCATCAGCTGGCCACTTACGCAATGTGTTAGTTTACGCTCATTCTTCAATATAAAGGCGTGGAACTACATCTAATGGCTGTAGACACCTTAGGGAAGACAGAAAAAATAATATGGTTGATATCCCTTTCAATGGGCAATAGGGATGCATAGAAAGACAGGGGTTTCAAAATAAGGGTCACTTCCTGATTGGATTTTTCTCAGGATTTCGCCTGCAATATCAGTTCTGTTATATTCACAGACAATATTTTTACAGTTTTGGAAACTTTAGAGTGTTTTCTATCCTAAGCTGTCAATTATATGCATATTCTAGCATCTGGTCCTGAGAAATAGGCAGTCTACTTTGGGAACTCACCTCTTTGGGGGTCTTTAGTTGCTCCTCATCTGGGGGAAGGATCTTTGTGGGGCTGGCTGTCACCAGTTCCTGATGAGTCAGCTGTGGCTGCCGGTGTCTTCTTCCACTGTTCCGAAGTCCCATCATGGAGTCTTTCATCTGGAGGTTCCACATTCCAACATCTAGGTACTTGACTGAGTGAATCCAATCCTATGATGCAGTTATCTTGGATATCGCCCAACCAGAACTTGTGCTCCAACAAGACATTGCTGACTCTCACAGATAAGGACCGCGAGCGCTTCATTTCCGCGAGATCTCCTGTCACAGTGTGAAGATAAGCCAAGGTAGGGGTCCAACCCAGAGGGGAAGGACCCACTGTGTCTGGAAGAACACCAGGCCAAACAAGGGATATCGTGGAACTGGTGTCAATCATCGCCTGGCAGGCCTCACAGCTGATGCTGCATGGAAGGTAGAGGCCCTGCGTCTCTTTGTGCTAGTGATGGCAGTTTAACAATCTGATGGTCTTGAAATAGAAGCTGTTTTTCAATCTCTCTGTCCCAGCTTTGATGCACCTGTACTGACCTCGCCTTCTGGATGGAAGCAGGGGTGAACAGGCAGTGGCTCGGGTGGTTATTGTCCTTGATGATCTTTTTTGCCTTCCTGTGACATCCGGTTTTGTAAGTGTCCTTGAAGTAGGTAGATTGTCCCCGGTGATGCGTTGTGCAGACCACACCACCCTCTCGAGAGCCCTGTGGTTGTGAGCGGTGCAGTTACCATACCAGGTGGTGATACAGCCCGACAAAATGCTCTCGATTGTGCACCTGTAAAGGTTAGTGAGGGTTTCTGTGGGGAGGTGCACATTCGGGCTGCAGATTGTGGTCTCAGAGACGCTTAACTATGTCACAACGGGACATCGGACTATCATCTCTCAGCGTCTCAGGACTATGATTCACGCTTAAGGCTATACATTTTGGATGAAAGATTGCTTTAATTAAGTATTTCAGTAATTTCAGTTTATTTGGCTTTATAATCTACAGTATTTTGAAATGTAGTTAATGAGAATGTATGTAGAATGAAGGATGATGTATCCAGTATGTGAGGGAGTTGGAGACTTTCTAATCTGTTCATATCCTTGTGGGAAGTGAAATATTACCTGTACAGTAATTGCAGATAGAGAGGGTTTCTGTGGTTCAACAGGGGTGACATCAGGGGTTTCTCTCTCAGTTCTGAGGACAAGCTGATCGGCGCCTGAAGCTAATTAGAGGAGCTGAGGTGTAATGGATGAGGGGCAGGGGATGAGGGACGAGGACAACATCTCTGAGTGCAGTCCACACGTCACTCACTCAGTCTCTCTGATGTCATCAGTTAATGACTAAATCATCACCTCCTCTCCCGATGCCCTCTGGGAAACGCTGTCTCTTCTAATGAAGCGGAGAAACACGGTCAAACAAGACCAGGCAGCACTGGCTCAGTAGGGTTTAATGTCTCTTGATTGACCTCAGTGTCTTGGTTCGACAGTGGGAGCAGTTACAGCTGCACTTCCTCCTGCAATTATTGCTCTTTGAAGAGAGTCTGGCAGATTAATGGTCAGTTAGAGGAACACAGTATCCCAACAATTACTGTGGGTGCTGGAATTAAATTGACAATTTGTAATGTTAATCACCTTAGCGCTCCTGGACTGGGGGAGCTGCATAATCAGCCGGGCCAAAGCCCAGAGGAAATCAAACCTCTTCTTCTTCCTGCTACTGCCTACTCTCCACTATCCACCCCACAAGTTATCTACTCCTCTCCCTCTTTCCCTTTGTTTTATCTAGCCGTATCCTCACTGATTCTCTCCCTATATCTCTCCCCAACCATCTCCTTTCTTTCTCTCTCTTTCTTTCTGTCTCTCTCACTCTCTCTGCTAAAAAGTAATGTCTTACTTGGGAGTGATTTTCCATGGAGTGGAATTGTGTGCCATTGGGTCCGAATGGCCCCACTTTGTTATGCGTCTTGAAGGTTGCAACTAAATTACAATCTCACAGTTGGCATATTACACTAAGTGGCAGACACACTGTTTTTATATGCTTCTACTGCGAGTGTGTATATAAATCCTTCAAACCCATTGCAGGCTCTAGATGACAGCATGTGCAAAAACGCAACTATTTTCATAATAACATACATCAGGCACTGAAGTACGGTAGCAGCATAAACCAATCCCATGACAAAGTCAATATCTACATTATATTTATAATGTCAATATCTATTTTTATTAGTGGTGACAGTGACGATGTCCACGCTGATTAATATTCTCTCCTCACAAGGGCATTCTGCTGTACTGCGAGTACCAGGGCTCCACCTTTGATGGGAGCAAGCTGCCTAGTTGCAGGTTTGAGGACATGGACTGCTTCCAGAAGTGCTTCCTGATCCTGAGGCTGGAACAGGGCCAGGTGGAGGGGGATAGGGGGCTGCAGAGGGACCCAGGGGACAGCAGGGGCTGGAGGGCCGTACGGGTGGACCTGGTGGCTCCACCTGTTGACCGCTACGCCTTTGCCCTCCTAGGCTGGACCGGCTCCAGGGTAGGCTTGGATCAAATTATTGTGAAATAAATGTGGATGCCAAAACACGCAAAGATACATTGACTAAAATTGTTAATCAATTTTGATCTAAAGACAGCTGAGTTTGAATTAGGAAACGTTTCATTTGCAAAAAAACAAATGATCCAATTCACATGATGATAGTGTTTGACAGAGCAGTCAATAACCAAAAATAAAACATTGATGATGAGAAATGAATAGCTAAACACTAACAAGAAAGTTACTATCGGAACACATATGATATGGCAGATGTATTCCCTGCTGATAAAAACAGCATAGACCAGCATAAATTTCAAGCTGGTCTATACTGGTCCATACTGGTCTATGCTGTGTTTTGGACACTGGTCTGACCAGCGTGGCCTAGCTGGTTCTTCTAGCTGACCAGCATGACCAGTCTAGTTGGCCAAGCTGGTCTGACCAGCATGGTCTAGCTGGTTATGCTTACTTCATTGTGTTTTCGCTGGTGACTGACTTTTCACTAAACCCGCAATAACATCTGCTAAAAAATGGTATTTTATTTTATGTGTTTTCGCTGATGATCAACTTTCGCTGTGTTTTGGACACTGATGACCACCATAAACTAAAACAAAACCAGCATCAAGTAACATCATGCTTGCAAAGTGATGTTTAATTCCTTGTTAGAATCCAGCCAGAGTGGATTCCTACAATCTGTATAAAGAATGACTGCCAGGGTTAGAGAAATGAATAAAGGAGACTAGCTAAACCATCTAAACTGGAACAACAATTTCAGTAATGGGTGCAATAATTCCAACTAACAGATTGGATTAGTTTAGAAAGTAAACTACCTTTCAAAAGTTTGGGGTCACTTAGAAATGTGTTTGTTTTTGAAAGAAAATTACATTTTTTGTCCATTAAAATAACATCAAATTGATCAGAAACACAGTGTAGACATTGCTAATGTTGTAAATGACTATTGTAGCTGGAAACGGCAGATTTCTTATGGAATATCTACATAGGCGTATAGAAGCCCATTATCAGCAACCATCACTTATGTGTTCCAATGGCACGTTGTGTTAGCTAATCCAAGTTTATCGTTTTAAAAGGCTAATTGATAATTAGAAAACACTTTTGCAATTATATTAGCACAGCTGAAAACTGTTGTCCTGATTAAAGAAGCAATAAAACTGTCCTTCTTTAGACTAGTTGAGTATCTGGAGCATCAGCATTTGTGGGTTCGATTACAGGCTCAAAATGGCCAGAAACAAAGAACTTTCTTCTGAAACTCGTCAGTCTATTCTTGTTCTGAGAAATGTAGGTTATTCCATGCGAGAAATTGCCAAGAAATTGAAGATCTCACAACGCTGTGTACTACTCCCTTCACAGAACAGCACATACTGTCCATAACCAGAATAGAAAGAGGAGTGGGAGGCCCCGGTGCACAACTGAGCAGGAGGACAAGTACATTAGAGTGTCTAGTTTGAGAAACAAATGCCTCACAAGTCCTCAACTGGCAGCTTAATTGAAAAGTACCCGCAAAACACCAGTCTCAACGTCAACAGTGAAGAGGCGACTCCGGGATGCTGGCCTTCTAGACAGAGTTCCTCTGTCCAGTGCCTGTGTTCTTTTGCCCATCTTAATATTATATTTTTATTGACCAGTCTTAGATATGGCTTTTTCTTTGCAACTCCGCCTATAAGTCTAGAAGGCCAACATCCCGGAGTCGCCTCTTCACTGTTGACATTGAGACTGGTGTTTTCCTGGTAATCTTTAGTGTTCTTTCACTGTAATATACAAATGGTTGGATATCCCCACTCAGGCTGGATTCCAGTAGGAATTAGACATCCCTTGCAAAGGCAGCATAATATGACTTGATGCTGTTTTTGCTGGTGACCAGCGAAGGCTGGTTACCAGTAAAAATACAGTGAAGGCTGGTCAACGGCGATAACAAAATAAAGGCTGGTCACCAGCGTAAATACAATGAAGGCTGGTCACCAGATAAAACACAACGAAGGCTGGTCACCAGATAAAACACAACGAAGGCTGGTCACCAGAGAAAAGGAAACGAAGGCTGGTCACCTGCGAATTAACATAGAAATCTGGTCACCAGCGAAAACACAACATGGGCTGGTTACCAACCTATGCTGGTCTATGCATTTTTTTCTGCGCTGCAGGGTTACTGTTGGAGAATACAACAAGGGTTGTAAGGTGGCTGGAGGGTGGTAGGAAAGGGGGATAAATAGATAACAAGAGATATGATTATCAATTCTCTTCTTCCACAGCAGTTTGGGAGAGATCTGAGGACATTTGCCCAGAAAGAGAGGCTGATGCTTCTTGACAACCATGCCCTGTATGACAAAACTAAGGTACAGTGTGTTCTCTCATTACAGTGCAATTGATAAATACAAGGCTCAACAATTGGTTTTAGACCGGCTCAATATATCTTTACCACGGAGGCAATTCTTTTGGTCACCTACAGTATTGTGCTGTACTAGTACAAATGTTTTAGTTGTCGTGTTGGTTCTCTCTCTCACACTCCAAAGTCTAGCCTCCAGAGTGTGTGTTTATGAATCTGGGTGGTGAATTACAGCAAAGCCCTTGTCCTCAAACTTTATTGGAAGGATTAGACTTGGGTGTTAGAATGCCTGTGCTGGGAATACACAGACACATTATCTTGAGTAATTTTATAACAATGCGATTCTCCTCTGAGTGAGCAGAAACTAGATATTGGCATGAGGGCAACATTTTTAATTACAGTCCTGCTTGCTGTGAAGGGGCATGATGCACCCCACACACACATGCGCACATACATACAAAGGCATGCACACACAAACAAACAGACAAACACCTACCCATGCACGCACACACCACACCGGCAAATGCATACACGCACGTAAGAAACACACACAAATGCACATACATGTACACACACACACACACACACACAAACGCACATACATGTACACACACACACACACACACACACACAATAAAGTTGATATCTTATCTAAAGCACGAGCGGCTTGACTGTGAACCTAATTCTAACCCTAACACTAATTTTCTAACCTTAACCCTAAACCCCTAGAAATAGCATTTGACCTTGTGGGGGCTAACAAAATTCCCCAAGTTGGTCAAATTGTTATTGGTTTACTATTCTTGCGGGGACTTCTAGTCCTCACAAGTATAATTAAACACGTCACACACACACACACACACACACACACACACACACACACACACACACACACACACACACACACACACACACACACACACACACACACACACACACACACACACACACACACACACACACACACACACACACACACACACACACACACACTAAAATTAGAAGAAATAATGACACATCAGCATTAAGTTATAAGTGAATCAAATCCGTCTATTGCTTTCAATATATGAGGTAGAGGCTTGTTAAGGTGAAGTTAATTGTACTGGGAAGCGCAAGGTTCATTTACACATTATCAAATGAATTACATTTGCATCTCAGTTTCAGCCAACAGATTGATCGAGAACTGATATGATAAAAGGCTATTATATAAATTTACATCTCATTAGAATTCAAATGACATTAATCCTCACTTGCCCACACAGCAAGAGCTAATTACACTCAGTTTAATACCTCTTGAATGATAGGGCAAAATGTAGATTTATTCATAAATAGACATATCCAAAAGTAATAACAATAACTGGTAATGCTGCATGGTTCTAGAAAAGTCTGGAACGCTCTTCAATGTTTTAAATATAGATTGTTGACATGTTCTCATCTTTGATGCCACAAACGCAGTAGAAGTATTATGAAAATATAAAAATACGAAAAATAATATTTGATTTCTTTCCTGTTCAACAAAAGTGGTGCCAAAAGGGCTTCAAATGACTGAAATTCTTAGTAACAATCCAATTATAAACATCTTCCTATAAAATGTCACCTTTCTTATATCTGTAAAATAAATATGATCATACTTAGTGACATACAATATTGGTGCCATTTCATATTACTGACGAAAGATACTTTTTCCCCCAAACGTCCTCTGAGACGTGCTGAGACACCATTAATATGTGTGCAGTCTAGTTACAACAGGGTTGTTAAACTAATTCCATGGAGGGCCTAGTGTCTGAGGGTTTTTGTTTTTTCCTTTAAATTTAGACCCAGACAGCCAGGTGAGGGGAGTTCTTTAATGATTAGTGACTTTAATTTGTCAATCAATTACAAGGGATGAGTGGAAACCCGCAGACACTCGGCCAACCGTGGAATGAGTTTGACACGTGTTCTACGTGGTCTTTATGCTGAGCCACACTGGCTGCGTTACATCTTCAGCTTCAAGCACAAAGTGATTTCGTCTGTCTGTGACCAAGAGAAAGTGGTCTTGATTCAATTTTATGAAATTATTATTTTTAAAATCCTGTTGATAGCTATAAATCCATCTGAGAACATCACTTGTGCAATATGCACTATTGCAAGCGCAGCTGTGAGTTTCACAGGCACAGGAAATCGTTCTTTTGTCTGGACAGGCCAGAAAATATGACATGTCGCTTCTTATGCAAATAGCCAATTTCCTGTGTCCCTGAAACTGATAGCTGAGCTTGATATATCATATATGAATTGGAACAACCAGTGCTTTTCGAGATTGTAAGGCAATTGATGTTGCACCATTTACAGAGCGCATTGTAAAACAGAATTATCAGTCGGAACTGGTCCAGAACTGCTCAAAGTCCAAAATACTGTATAGGGGACTAAGAGATTTTAATTCATGTTTAGATACATGATGTAATTAATGTGTTTTATCACTAAGGGTTACTACTATCACTATTACTATTGCACTACATGCTAAAGACTATGGCGTGAATTTATTGTTTATTTTTTAAACTTTATTGTTGAGGTTAGATACTCTTATTTAAAACGTGTCTCTTTTTTTCATCACTTAATTTCAAGCTTAACGCTAAAATCCCTCTGAACAAATATGACATACTGTAAGAGAATGTGTCACATGAAAAACATAAATATGTTTATTACAGTCCCAGATGACAGTCAGTGCTGAGGTTATGCATACACTTAGCCTTGCTAAGAGCATGGCATCCTGCAGCAATGCATCTCGGCTCATTTACATGTACAGGGCTGGGGGAGCATGGGGACAGGCATCTTGAGGAGTGAGTGAAGCAGGACAAGGGCACCAGGCATGTCACCTGACTCACCGACAGGGGGACACACTGTCACCACAACGTCCCCATTACCCCATCCCTTGGGAATGGGGGTCAGGACATAGAGAGAGCAGGGTGGCAGCTTTAACACATATTATACAGATGCGGCCATCTCAGAGATTGTTTATTCATACACAAGGGCAGAGGTAAGTATCTGGGTGCTGGCAGGGACAGGGTGATTGGATCACATGCATTTACACTCAAAATTAGATCTGGGGTCAGGCCAGATGAGTGTGTTGTGTCTGTGACCATCATTAAATGTGAAGACTGTTATTTAATCAAATCAATTCTGTCTGTGTAATTATTATTAAGTGATTATACTAGTCATGTTAACTTTAATTAACTAGGAAGTCGGGGCACCACGGGAAAATGTTTTTGGAGTCTCTATTTCCTGACTTGACTCTTTAGATATTTTCATATCTTATCAAAACAGTCGCTTATTAATGAATTGTACCTCATCAGTTCTCATTACTGAACATCAAAAACCTTTGGATATCTGAACGAACCCTGGCATAAATTATGAATCAGCGATATAGAAATTGGTTTAATTATTTATTTACTAACTAACTAATCAAGTCACAGAAATACATGAAAACACACACAATTAGGTCATACATGGGGTATTACATGATACAAAGAAAAGTCCGATATAATGGCTTGGTAGACAAAGGAAAAGGGGTGTGGACCGCTCAAGAGCGGGAAACTCATAGCTGATAACTACACTCATAGAAATTGCTAATACTTTACATGAACGACCGCCCATTCTAAAATAAATTGCAATTGACATATTTACAAGTGTTGTCTTGTGGTCGCCGGTTCGTCTGCTGGAGAGTCAATCGACAAAAAGTCTCTTGTTGTGTTCATAATGGATAAGTCAGGTGTACCCATGGTTGTCGCATAGAATAAATATTTTGGAGGTTGTCGGTATTCTTGTCCTAGGCTACATACATTTCCGGCTGCAGACTGGTAGTTTCTTACTTCTGTAGTGAATCGATAGTCTCAGAGTTTAACCATTTCTAGCCGTGTAGCCAATGCTCCACGCTGTATGGTCTTGTCCTTTGGTAGAGTTGTAGTGCCAACAATTTCAACATGTAGCTATCACTTTATATTTTCTGGTCTTAGAATTTGCAACCTTAGTTTACACCATGGTTGCGTGATCTGGCGTGAATTGCGTCACAGGGGCTTTTATACTTGGGTAGAAAAGGGGCCATCTCTTCATGTTTGTGCCCACCTGGGCATGGCTACTGACTGTGTATAAGTTACCATAAAACAAGCAATTAAGAAGACTAAATCACATGGTTAACTTTTCAAAAGTATTATTATACTTATTCATCCATCTTATACAACATTCAGAAATAAACCTGACAGCTGGGAAATGTACACTTTAAGAGATATAGTTATGTGTGTTTCCTGTCCTTCATGAGATCACCAAATGAAGCCCACTCGACATGACTGAAGGGACAGTGTCCACGGACCATTCCTACCTTCTCAAAAATAGAAATATTGTTTAATTCTCCAGTTTTGGGGATTATGAGTTTTGGGAAGAAGAATGTCTTTGTTCTCCATAGGCTCTCTCCCTCCATACTCCATGGCAGCGAAGAGAGTTTCTAGCAGGAATTTATGACCGTTGTAAAACCTGAGAAAGAGAGTGAGAGATGGGGGAGCCACGTGATACACCCCAAAAGGGCCACGTCGTGACATATGTATGTTTGAGTTTGAGTTTAATGAGGAAAGTGGTCGGAAACGGTCTGATTAATTGAGATGTTGACGTGATCTGCACGCACGCACACACACACACTGCAGTTTCACTGCTAGTTTCAAGGTCAGCAGATCACTTAAAAGGGTACTTCCTGACAATATCTTTCAAAAGTGTGGCCCGTTTTTCAGCCGTCAGCTTGACATTACAGCCATAATTAAGGTAATGAAGATCAATTCACTTTCTAAGTCGCCGGGCAGCCTCCGTCTCCACAGATCATTGACTATTCCTTCTGTTCTTCTGTTCGCTCTAGGCAGGGAGGAGTGGTCCCTCTCTGTCTGGTCCTCGTCACTGTTGCAAAGCCCTCATTAATTGGATGAACGTATGGCTGCCACCACTCAGATAATGGCACTTTTATCTTTGCAGCCGTCATAATTGACCAATCTTTTCCCCCCAGAGAGTCGATGCTCTGCGTCTGACTGATGTCAGTACAAACCGGAGAGATATCGGAATGGGCTGAATAGGAGGGAGGGGGTTTCAGAGGGGGGGGGGGGGGTTACTCGTCGCCACCTGACCATTGAAGACCAAACACGGTCATTTAGAGAACTTCCATCTCGTCATTTGCTTTAAAGAGCTCTTCCTGGATGGATGCACATGACGACGTGCTCTGTCTCACTGTAATATGGAATAGCTTAGAAAAGATATGACTAAACTCACACTAATTATCCCAATTAAGGAAGGACAAGCCCAGGGGAATAGCCTTGAGAAAGAAATGCAACAGCTTCCAGAGACAGCTTGTCATAATACAATAGCAATACCTGGCGGACAGTTGGACTTACTATACAAACATCACATCGTTGGAGTGCTACAGTCATTCTGTATGTCGTCCATATTACGGCAGCAGAGAGTCCCAAGGCCTTAGATCAATATAGTACTACTGCAGCTGTATTTAAAGCATACATTGGCCTAGTCTGTGAGTGAGGTGTGATGTTAGGGCCTGTGTTCTATGGGAGCAAGGTTGAGTGTCTGTCCTCTGCTGGTAGGCTGAAGGTGTGGGATAATTAATATGTTTTGTGGGCTTGATGAATGAGGACAGGTGGGGGATTTCATCAGCCCCAGACAAACTGACTCCCTCCACAATGAAGAGGGCTCTGTGACCTGTCCAACACCTCCTATACAAAGCCCTCTACTGCATTAAAATTCCTTACCTGTGGGAGTATGTGTGTGTGAGAGAGCGCATATGTGTCAAGAAAGGTATGTGAGTATTTGTCTGATACAAATGTGTATGCAAATGTTATTCACTACTGTGTGTGCTAGTGTGTAAGTATGAATGTGTGCTGCATATGTCATGTATGTGCATACAGTGTGATTATATATTGTATTTGAGTGTCTTTGATTGTTTGTATGGGTGTGAGTGTGTGTGTGTGTGTGTGTTTGTGCGGTAAATTGATTGACAGATACATTTCCTCTTATTTAGGCTACTGTATATCCTGATATTTGAACACTGTTAAACACTTATTATTTTCAAGAGTGAAGCAGGACTGTTTGAGTTCAAAACCTGGTGTACCCCATGCAAGGTTAAAGGTATGTCTGAAACTCATCACTACATTTTGCCTTGCAAATATGCAAAGCTCGTGTTAGAATTGACAATTTAAACATTTAATGAACTTCGGCACACTCTGAAAAGAAAGTGTGTCATGACCTAAATGAGACCTCGTTTTTCACTTATCCCTCAATACGTCACACATTTAGAGGAAATTCTCAGCGTCACAATCCAGATGTGACCTCTCTGTTGAGGTCACATCTGTTACAGTTGTAACATTCAGTATCACATCTTTCCTCCCGAAAGACTAGTCAACAGTGAGTTGAACTGCCTGTCCGATTTCAGTCGTAGCATGTGTAGTGTTCACAACTCATCTTCCTCCCCCTCCCTCCCTCCTCTCTCCCTCCATCCCTCCCTCCATTCTCAGAGAAGCGGATGGGTAGACAAAACCCGGAGCAATTGCAATGGGCTTTGGGGAGCGTCATTTTTTAATGCTCCCCAGCTGGTGCTGAAAAGCACTGTTTGCAGACAGGATGAAGACGGTCTGGAAAGAGGCCTTTCACAGAAAGGAGAGGAGAGGCGGGATTTAATTTTGCGGCTCATGCCACAGTGCCCTCAGAGCGTCACATGTACACCGCTGAGGTGTGACAGACAGACAGACAGACAGACAGGTGAGAGGACAAAGGAGGGTGGAGTGCCTTTATGCATCATGAGTGGTCGTTTGAGATTTGGAGCGTTAATGTTTTTATCATCTTTTGTGGTCAATGAACCCTTTCTTTGGATTTTGATGTGTGCTTTTGGACGTGTTTCAGCCTTCTGGCAGAGATGCGACCAGGTTTTTGGCAAAAAATGTATTAGTATACATTTCACATTTACATTTTAGTCATGCAGCATGTGCTTTTATCCAAAGCGACTTACAGTAAGTGCATTCATCATAAGATAGCTAGGTGAGACAACCACATATCACAGTCGTAGGAAGTACATTTTTCCTCAATACAAAAGTTATCAGCAAAGTCAGTGCTAGTAGGAAAAGACAAGTGCACAATTTCTTTATGGGGGTGGGGATACGGTAGGTAGCGTTTCAGTTGTTTTTCGGAAGATGGGCAGGGACTCTGCTGTCCTAGTTTCAGGGGGAAGCTTGTTCCACCATTGGGGTGCCAGGACAGAGAAGAGCTTTGACTGGGCTGACAAGGAGCTGACCCCCGTACAGGTGGGACGGCCCAGAGAACAAAGGTGGCAGAACGGAGTGCTCGGGTTCGCCTGTAGGGGTTGAACATATCCTGAAGGCAGGGAGGGGCAGTTCCCCTTTCTGCTCCGTAGGCAAGCACCATGGTCTTGTAAAGGATGCGAGCTTCAACTGGAAGCCAGTGGAATGTGTGGAGGAGCGGGGTGACAGTGGTATCAAATTATTTACTTTTAAATTTGTGAGCATACAAAATAGCTCAGTATTTGTATTATTTATTTTATACAGTCTTTTTTGCTCATCTTTATCAAGGGTGCCAATAATTTTGGTCGTGACTTGTAACTGTAATTTACAATCTCCACTTAAATTATCTACACTGCATTGATGTATTAAATTCATTAATCTACTCAAAAAACACGTTTTTTTAGTCATTGTTGATACTTTATATATATATACAAAACTGAAATATCACATTTACTCAGTACTTTGTTGAAGCACCTTTGGCAGCGATTACAGCTTTGAGTCTTCTTGGGTATGAAGCTACAAGCTTGGCACACCTGTATTTGGGGAGTTTCTCCCATTCTTCTCTGCAGATCCTCTTAAGCTTTGTCAGGTGTGATGGGGAGCGTTGCTGCACGGCTATTTTCAGGTCTCTCCAGAGATGTTTGATCGGGCTCAAGTCCAGGCTCTGGCTGGGCAACTCAAGGACATTCAGAGACTTGTCCAGAAGCCATTCCTGCGTTGTCTTGGCTGTGTGCTTAGGGCAATTGTCCTATTGGAAGGTGAACCTTCGCCCCACTCGGAGGTCCTAAGCGCTCTGAAGCAGGTTGTCATCATGGATCTCTCTCTCTACTTTGCGCCATTCATCTTTGCCTCAATCCTGACTAGTCTCCCTGTCCATGCTGCTGAAAAACATCCCCACTGCATGCTCTCACCACCATGCTTCACCATCGGGATGGTGCCAGGTTTCCTCCAGACATAACGCTTGGCATTTCATCAGACCAGAGAATCTCGTTTGTTATGGTCTAAGAGAGACTTTAGGTGCCTTTTGGCAAACTCCCAGTGGGCGGACATGTGCCATTTACTCCGTCTGGCCACTCTACCAGAAAGGCCTGGAGTTCCTTTGGTGGAGTGCTGTGGAGATGGTTGTCCTTCTGGAAGGTTATCCCATCTCTACAGAAGAACTCTAGAGCTCTGTCAGAGTGACCATCGGGTTCTTGGTCAACTCCCTGACCAAGGCCCTTCTCCCCTGATTGCTCAGTTTGCTGTATTCGTTGAGTCTCTCTAGTATGGTTTTACAAGAATTGAAATCTCACAGCATCAACTTTGCTATCCGTTCGAGGCTTCTTTTTACAGTCTATGGCTCAATGACACTGTGCACACGGTGATCTGAGTTATCTGATTGGCCAGTGGTTGGCCTAAAGGCAGTGTTGGAAAACATACTGAATTGTCATACTTGAGTATTTTTACTTAAGTACTTTACACCACAGCCTATAGGTACACTTGATTTGTTCTCTGGTCCTGCTGGGTAGGCAAAGTTCAGACACATGAAATGGTTCAAAATGGGAACACTTTGCCTTTCCTGTGCTAGGGCTGCTGAATCAAGTGCACCTACCGCGAACAGAGCAAAATGAATTGAAAAATAGGAATGCAAAGCTTTATTGTTGGGATTTTTGCAGAAATGTTTGGTGATCGACTAGGAATGCCTTGGATATCGCGATCGACCGGTTGGTGACCACTGTTTTACAGGGTCAGCCATAGTAGTATGGCGTCCCTGGAGAAAATTAGGGTTAAGTCAATCAAGTCATGAAATGTATTTATAAAGCCCGTTTTACATCAGCCAATGTCACAAAGTGCTACACAGATACCCAGTCTAAAACTCCAAACAGCAAGCAATGCAGATGTAGAAGTACGTGTCTTGCTCAAGTGCACATCGACAGATTGTTCAGTTACTTCACCTTGTCGGCGCAGGTATTGAACCAGCAACCTTTCAGTTACTGGCCAAACTCTCTAACCATATTTGTTCAGCTCCTGATAATACTTTTCTCGGACTGACGTCCCCATGTAAGGTTTAATGATACTCATTTATCTTTCTTGGGCAGCATGTCTGCCTCAGACTTCATGGTTGTCAATTTGTTTGCACCTATGACGTCGACATCATGTCTGTAGCTAAGCATTAGTTTGAAGAAGTTTTCTTCCGTTTTCTGTGCCAAAGATTGTGGGTCTCCGAATCTGGATAGACAGACAGTAGATGTTGTTTCCATGTAAATAACAAATAATATGACTAAACCCACAAGTCCTAGAGCAGCAATCAAAGTTGATGAAAGTTGTTGTTTTTAAAAGGAATACTTTTTGTTTTTGCATAACCTTATGCAAAATCTTTATACTATACCATAGACCCAGAATAAATTAAATTCAGAGATGTGTTCAGGAATTGCCTGAATAGTTTTTGCAGTTTTTACAGTACACACACACACACACGCACGCACGCACGCACGCACGCACGCACGCACGCACACACACACACACACACACACACACACACACACACACACACACACACACACACACACACACACACACACACACACACACACACACACACACACACACACACACACACAATGAAGTCAATATCTTATCTAAAGCACTAGAGGCTTGACTGTTCAAATATCTTTTACAAACCCAGGAACTTGTGTTGAATTGAGTTGCGGATTCTATTATGCAAGTGGTGAGGCAGACAGCCAAGGCCAGGGTTCCCCAATTGGCCCTCCAAGTGTTCAGAGCAAAAAAACAAAAACAAAAATTATTATATGTTTCATTTTATTTTAATTGTTGGACATAAAATACTGTAAAAACACCACGCATAATAGTATTCCCACACATAATAGAGAAATACTATATGTGATAGTATACAAATATAAGCAAGGTTTGAAATTATTATGTTAGTAATATATATATATAATATGTAAAAAAGATTATATATTTTTATATATTTAGCTTCTTGTAGTCAATTTGCAGTATTCGTTTTTTTTGTAATTATGTTCCGGCCCCCTGATCATCCGCACCAGAAAAATTCCATTCCGCCACCTGACAATATGTTGACAAATGTATATTTCCCTGACTCCTAGTTCATTCATAAATGGCTAATGTAACAGGAGAAATCAAAAATAAAGGTTCTAATGCTGGTATACACCATCGTGGGAACAGGTGCTGCACGAGTGAAATCCCCGATTGGATTTTGGAGTCATTGTAGACAAGGAGAACAACAACCCATGGATACAGCCTGCAAAAGTGCAAGCCAGTATTTGTTTACGATAATTAAGTAAACATTATCAGTTTATCATTACATTCATTCAGGATTTCATTCATTTAGACCATACGCAGGCCATACAACGTTTAAACCTGTGTGGCATAGCCTATATGTTTCTGGGAATTGATCATTTAGGTTTAAATTAAGTGTGATTGTTTAAACAATATTGAATGTAAAGATATTATTTTATTATGACGGCTACAGGCTTTTATTAGGTAAGAAAAAGGCTAAAATAAAAGGCTCTTTTTCAAAGCGATTTGAGTTTGTCAATGTTATCTGTTATTTTATTAGCATCCCCATTAGCTGTTGCAAAAGCCGCAGCTTCTCTTCCTGGGGTCCACACAACATAAAGAAATGTACATAATACAGAATAACAAAAATAGACAAGAGCAACTCAAATGCAGGACTACACACATTTACACATATGATGTGCCACATCGCATTGTGAAAAGAAGAAGAGATCATTCTTAATTCATGGAAAATGTATTTCAGGAAGGGGAATAGCCTAAAACCATACTACTCTGTTCCAGGAAAAATGATTCATGCAAGCTCATTCATGATGTTTGAGCTGGAGTCTTGTAAAATATTGGGTTTAAAGAAGTTGGCCCACTGAAGCCATATTGCAAATCTGCCATCAACATAGTATTCAAGAAAGTAGTCAACATAATCAAAAGCATCAAAATCAAAAGCACATTGCATGATCTGTTTGATTTTGAGTTCTAATATTTGGCAGGTGTGGTAAGGAGTACAGAAGTTGATCATCCAAAGGCAATGAGTCAAATTTGTCCTGATGGTGGCACTGCGGTGCAATAGGGTTCGAACTGCTTGCAGCTATATTGTCTTGTATTTGTATAACTATGTAAAGCAACTCCAGGTACTAGAAAAGCTCTATAACAATACCATGTCATTTTATCATGATCTCAGTACTAGATATTTCACAGATAGAATGTCATAATCCAAGGTCTCGTTGTCCTCGATCACAGCATACTTCTCTTCAATATTATCCATTTTGTTCATGAACTTGCCCTGCATCTTCATGAAGTTTTTGAATGGTCTTTTTCTCTTTCTTGGTTCCATGTGTCCTTTTTCCCCTGTCGTGGTCAAGGTAAGAGCAGATTCCTGGACATATGATACAGGTGCCATCATCATCCATCATGGCAGAACTTTTGATGTCATCCTTGTTAGGGAGAAATCAGTTGCTGTGACATGTGAACTTGCACATCTGCAGTTTGTAGCAAAGTAATTTAGTTATAGAAGCCACTAGAACCTCAACCTATATCTCAAAGTCTTGGTTTTGTTTCATGTTCTTGTCATCATTCTCTAGACACTGTTTGAAGCGTTTTTGTGATTTAGCTAACCCAATGTTTCCAACAGACTTTGGCTAAGGCATCAACAGATCTGGCAACCAGGCTAGTTAATGGATGGATGATGATTCGTTTATAAAGTTCATATCAGTGATTCTAACATTTTTATTGAAGCCCATTAATCGGTGGAAATGTTTCCTAAAGCCTTTGTAGTTTAAGTAGTACGTTATTTATCTCCACTACCCAGCCACACAGAAGAGAGAGTCAAAAGTATAACATTTTGATGGGTGAATGAATTAAATTAGTAAAAGTAAGCACTTTGCTGTTCTACGAACGTTTGTCTGGATGGTTGAGAGAAATGAAGTACATTGTTAGCTTTGAATGCTCTGTGAAACCCACCCCAGGTGGATCAGGTGTGTTTGTACTGGTCTAAGACAAAATCTAAAAAGACAACGTATGTAAATTAAGCTGTCAATTAGAACACGGTATAAAGCATGATGGTGCAATACATCTTGACCCTATATTAAGTGACTGGAGTTGAGAAACGCAGCTCTAAATTGCCTTCCCACAAGGCGTATTGGTGGCTGTGCCTGTAGTTGGTAGGTGATGATTAGTTAAGAGAAACAGCAGTGGTTGACAAAACGTCTAATAGGAAAGTATGTTCACATGAGTCGTTGTTGTGTAACCGGAATAAGGTATGTACCAGGGAGGCTGGAGAAAGTATGTTACATCCTACTGCAATTTGCAAATAAGTATGATGTGTTGGGCTTGGTGTGTTCTGGCCCATGTCAGGCTAATATGGCATTGGTGTGGGCTAGCTTGTGTTGACTGGTGATGGCGACCCCGTGTCAGACTGGTGTGGGCTTTGTTGTGGGCTAGCCAGTGCTGGGCTGGTGTGTGTCAGACCGTGCTCACCTAGCCGACTGAATACCCACATGGAACCAATGGGGCCATGTTTGCTGGACTGTTTCTCAACCTCCATGGGATGTTGCTGGCCGGTCCCCGAGATGGCTAAATTACACCAATTTAGTGAGTTCTACAGTGTTTTTTTATGTAAGTGGTCCCCCAAAGAGGAAAAATAAAGCTTATTGAGACCATCTATTGAGATGTTCCTTTTGCTATGGAAATCAGGTGATAAAGGTCAACCCGGTTACGTGCACTGAGCTCTCATATACTGTATATCTTGATCTGTTTGAGTCAGTCAAGGAATATGGCACACATGTTAATGCTAAGGGATGTGAGTCTACTGTAGCTAACCTGTATAATATGTGAGCTCATTGGCTTATAGCGACCATAATGTTTGAGATAGTCTTGGTATCTCCAACACACGTGACATATTCCCAGAACAAGATTTTCAAAAAATGTTAAAGTGTCAGATTTGAAAAGTTGGAGGTTGCGTTTAAGAAAGTCAGCCTCACCCTTAACTCTGCATGTTCGGAATGGAATGGCCCACAGTTAACCTCGGTCTCCTCGGGAACGATCTATAGGAACAACAGTTTTATTAGAAGATTTGCAAAAATGCCTTAAACCATTTATTTAACTAGGCAAGTCAGTTAAGAACAAATTGTTATTTACAATGACGGCCTACACCGGCCAAACTCTAACCTGGAGGACGTTGGGCCACTTGTGTGCAACCCTATGGGACTCCCAATCACTGCCGGTTGTAATACAACCTGGAATCGAACCAGGGTCCGTAGTGACACCTATAGCACTGAAATGCAGTGCCGTTGACTGCTGCGCCACTCCAGAGCCCAAAATCATTACCAAGAATGGTTCAGATTTGAAAGCTTAACAGACACAGTCGGGTCTCTGCATTTATAGAAAAAGTACAACCTCTTGTCTACGTGGCAGTTCAGCAGATGTGTGTAAACAGGGGAGGAAGATAGTATAAAAGGCGATTGGTTTGTCTGTGCAGATTAAGATACCCCGAGGTTGATAGCACGATGGCTCAACATCGCTTTGTCACAGTTCAAACTATAATGTGCTCCTTCCTGCAAGGTTCAACACAGCTGACTTCCTGCAGATAGTAAACCCACGGGATGTCTCACATTGTGCTGTCGCACCTAAATGGATCTTAGCTACAGTATATGCCCAGTCTTATGACTAAGTCACACAAAGACAAGTTTGTATCAGGTTAGAAAAAAAAAACACTGATGAAATTGGCTATTCTACGCGCTAAGGTTAAAAGACTATATGAACATTGTTTCCAGAGAAAAGGGATATCCGGAAGTGTGACCTGTCAGATTCACTGAAACTCATGTTCTATGACTAAGTGGAATTTCTTCGAATTGCACTGAATTAAATTTTACTTCCTGTCACTCAAATTCAAAATCTAAATCCTTTGGGGTGTGACCAATTCAATTAGAATAGGAATCAACTGCAAAATTCTGAATTGAGCACAATCCTGTTCGCCACAACACCTTGCTTGTTTCAACAAGGGGCAGAAAAGTTTCATCAAGTTGTTAAGAGTACATGTTACAAGTTTACACCTCACATACAGTACATTGTTATGGGCTTTAAAAAAGGAAGACACCTGTACCGTGTCAGATATAGAGTTGAAATGTATTCAATTTGGAGTTTGCATTCCAATATTACACTTTATATACATCACAAAAGACTGATGTTGAAAATGTTAGTGAAGTCCCTTGCCAGCTGATCAGTGCATGCTCTGAGTAGGCATGCTGGTAATCCATCTGGCAGGGCAGCCTTTAAAGGTCTTCCTCATATTGGCTACGGAGAGTGAGATCACACAGTTGTCCGGAACAACTTGTGCTCTCATGCATGGTTCAGTATTGCTTGCAAGCAAAAAAGGCATTTATCTCGTCTGGTAGGCTCGCTCCACTGGGAAGCTCTCTGCTGGATTTCCCTTTGTAATTTGTGATAGTTGCAATGAGCATCAGATCTGGCATAGTAGGATTCGATTTTAGTCCTGTATTGACACTTTTGCCTGTTTGATGTCTTGTAGAAGGTTGTAGAGGAATTTTTATAAGTAGTGTCTCACTTCTTGAAAGCGGCAACTCTAGCCTGTCATCGAATTAACTTATTAATGGAGCCGGTGACTGATGTGGTAAACTCCTCAATGTTATGAATCCCGGAACATATTTCAATCTGTGCTAGTGAAACAACAAAACAGTTCTGTAGCTTAGCATCCACTTCATCAGAACACTTCTGTATGAGCGAGTCACTGGTACTTCCTGTTTGAGTTTTTGCTTGTAAGCAGGAGTCAGGAGGATAGAGTTATGATCAGATTTGCCTAAGGGAGGGCGAGGGAGAGCCTTGTATGCATTTCTGAGTGTGGAGTAAAGGTGATCAAGAGTTTTTGTGCCTCTAGCTGCGCATGTGACATGCTGGCAAAAATGTGTTAAAACAGATTTCACTTTCCCTGCATTGAAATCACGGGCCACGAAAAGCGTTGCCTTTGGATTTATATTTTCTTTCTTGCTTATGGCTCTACACAGGTGGTGCCTCAATCCTCCTACACCACTGCACACACCCGTCATTACTATGACAACTAGCATAGCCATGTCAGCAAATGACTGCTGTCTGAACACACATAGATCCGATTTGGTCACCTGTAATTTGCTGTTTGGACAGCCAGGATTTGAAAAACAAAATTGATGTGAGCACAAGGGCCTGCAGTGTGAATAAGGATTAATAGTCCATTTAGGCCCCCTCATCCACAGCACTGATTGATCCTAATTTGCTGCCTCCTGAATCCAATCTGAGTGCAGCTGCTGTAACCAGGGCCTACTCTGCTGGCTTGGACCAGAACAGGCCTATTGGCACAGTCAGATAGAAATGCACATTTCTTTTAGTTTTCCGTAGCGTGCCCTAATGAATACAACCCAAATTAAAACTCTCAATCACTCTCCTTGACCAGGAGAAACTGTCCATTCTGTATATATGCCATTTAGCAGACGCTTTTATCCAAAGCGACTTACAGTCATGTGTGCATACATTCAGTTGGTCCCGGGATCGAACCCACTACCCTGGCGTTACAAGCGCCATGCTCTACCAACTGAGCTACAGAAGGACCCCAAAGACCAGGAGGCAGTTTAGCTTTAAAAACTTTCAAACATGTAGTCTTCAGCCAGTCAAGAACAGCTCAAGGACTTTGCGGTGTGAAATATTTGCTTTGATCACACCAAATGGTTTTGGACATTTTCAATGGCTTATCTCTGGGTGTTTACGTTCAGAGCGGGTTGGAAAGCTCTGGCTTTGAGAGGGCAGAGTGTCAGGGATTTGAGGAGATGGCATAAAACTAGGTTGAATCTACAGTAGATGGGAAAATGCAAGCTTTGGTATATATTTTTCTTTCAAATCTGGCAATATACTTCACTTAAAAGGGCAATCCACAGTAGAAAATATCAAAGCGTAATCCCCACCACTGTTTTGGTAAAAAGCTGAGGGATGGGGCTGGAGAAATGATACCACTCTCAAATTCATAGACAGACCTATTGAGGCAAGGACTGACCATTCATGATATCAAAATGATAGTTTTAACTATGTTTTGAGGCTATAGAGTTTTTATATTTACTTTGTATACAAACATTGGAGTAAAACAAGCGTATATATTTTTGGTTTGATTTATTTAGTAATTTTTTGTTGGGGTTTTACAGGCACAATATAAGTTTCAATCAGTGGAGGCTGCTGAGGGGTTAATAATAACGGCTGGAATGTAGGAAATAGAATGGCATCAAACACATGGAAACGATGTGTTTGATGTATTTGATACCATTCCATCGATTCCGCTCCAGCCATTACCATGAACCTGTACTCCCCAATTAAGGTGCCACCAACCTCCTGTGATATGAATGAACATATTTTGGCTGCCACTCAAAAGAAAAACAAAAAGGTAAGAAATACATGATACATGATTTTTTTAATAGTAAAATTCAAATCAAATCAAATTGTATTAGTCACATGCGCCGAGTACAACAGGTACAACCTCACAGTGAAATGCTTACCTACAAGCTCCTAACCAACAATGCAGTTTAAAAATATGAATAAGAAATAAAAAGGAACAAGTAAATAAAGAGCAACAGTAAATTAACAATCGCGAGACTATATACAGCGGGAACCGGTACAGAGTCAATGTGCTGGGGAACCAGTTGAGATAATATGTACATTTAGGTAGAGTTATTAAAGTGACTATGCAAATAGTCTGGGTAGCCATTTTGATTAGATGTTCAGGAGTCTTATGGCTTGGAGGTAGAAGCTGTTCAGAAGCCTGTTGGACCTAGACTTGGCTCTCCGGTAACGCTTGCCATGCAGTAGCAGAGAGAACAGTCTATGACTAGGGTGGCTGGAGTCTTTGACAATTTTTAGGCCTTCCTCTGACATTGCCTGGCATAGAGGTAATGGCTGGCAGGAATCTTGGCCCCAGTGATGTACTGGGCCATACACACTACCCTCTGTAGTGCCTTGCGGTCGGAAGCCGAGCAGTTGCCATATGAGGCAGTGATGCAACCGGTCAGGATGCTCTCGATGGTGCAGCTGTAGAACTTTTTGAGGATCTGAGGACCCACACCCTCTCTGCTGAGGGGGAATAGGTTTTGTCGTGCCCTCTTCATGACTGTCTTGGTGTGCTTGGACCATGTAAGTTTGTTGGTAATGTGGACACCAAGGACTTTGAAGGGCTCAACCTGCTCCACTACAGCCCCATCGATGAGAATGGAGTCAACAATCACGTTGAGGGAGAGGTTGTTGTCCTGGCACCACACTACCAGGTCTCTGACCTCCTCCGTATAGGTTGTCATGTCGTTGATCAGGCCTGCCACTGTTGTGTCATCGCAAAACTTGATAATTGTATTGGAGTCGTGCCTGGCCATGCATTCATGAGTGAACATGGAGTACAGATGGGAACTGAGCACGCACCCCTGAGTAGCCCCTGTGTTGAGGATCAGCATGGCGGATGTGTTGTTACCTAACCTTACCACCTGAGGGTGGCCCGTCAGGAAGTCCAGGATCCAGTTGCAGAGGGAGGTGTTTAGTCCCAGGATCCTTAACTTATTGATGAGCTTTGAGGGCGCTATGGTTTTGAACGCTGAGCTGTTGTAAATGAATAGCATTCATTTAAGGGCAGTGTGGAGTGCAATAGAGATTGCATCATCTGTGGATCTGTAAGGACGGTATGCAAATTGGAGTGGGTCTAAGGTTTCTGGGATAATGGTGTTGATGTGAGCCATGACCAGCCTTTCAAATCAAATCAAATTTCATTTGTCACATACACATGTTTGGCAGATGTTAATGCGAGTGTAGTGAAATGCTTGTGGTTCCAGTTCCGACCATGCAATAATATCTAACAAGTAATCTAACAATTTCACAACAACTACCTTAAACACACAAATGTAAAGGAATGAATAAGAATATGTACATAAAAATATATATGAATGAGCAATGGCCGAATGGCATAGGCAAGATGCTGTAGATGGTAGAGTACAGTATAAACATTTGAGATGACTAGTGTAGGGTATGTAAACATTATATAAAGTGGCATATTTAAAGTGACTAGTGATACATTTATTACATCCAATGTTTTATTATTAAAGTGGCTAGAGATGAGTCAGTATGTTGGCAGCAGCCACTCAATGTTACTGATGGCTGTTTAACAGTCTGATGGCTTTGAGATGTAATTTATTTTTCAGTCTCTCGGTCCCAGCTTTGATGCACCTGTACTGACCTCGCCTTCTGGATGATAGCGGGGTGAACAGGCAGTGGCTCGAGTGGTTGTTGTCCTTGATGATCTTTTTGGCCTTCCTGTGACATCAGGTGGTGTAGGTGTCCTGGAGAGCAGGTAGTTTGCCCCCGGTGATGTGTTGTGCAGACCCCACTACCCTCTGGAGAGCCTTACGGTTGTGGGTGGAGAAGTTGCCATACCAGGCGGTGATACAGCCCGACAGGATGCTCTCGATTGTGCATCTAAACGTTTGTGAGTGTTTTTGGTGACAAGCCGAATTTCTTCAGCCTCCTGAGGTTGAAGAGGCGCTGTTGCCCCTTCACCACACTGTCTGTGTGGGTGGTCCATTTCAGTTTGTCCGTGATGTGTACGCCGAGGAACTTAAAACTTTCCACCTTCTCCACTACTGTCCCGTCGATGTGAATAGGGGGGTGCTCCCTCTGCTGTTTCCTGAAGTCCACGATCATCTCTTTGTTTTGTTGACATTGAGTGTGAGGTTATTTTCCTGACACCACACTCGAAGGCCCCTCACCTCCTCCATGTAGGTCGTCTCGTCGTTGTTGGTAATCAAGCCTACCACTGTAGTGTCATCTGCAAACTTGATGATTGAGTTGGAGGCGTGCATGGCCACGCAGTCATGGGTGAACAGGGAATACAGGAGAGGGCTGAGAACTCACCCTTGTTGGGCCCGATTGTTGAGGATCAGCGGAATGGAGATGTTGTTTCATACCCTCACCACCTGGGGGCGGCCCGTCAGGAAGTCCAGGACCCAGTTGCACAGGGTGGGGTCGAGGCCCAGGGTCTCGAGCTTAATGACGAGTTTGGAGGATACTATGGTGTTAAATGCTGAGCTGTAGTCGAACAGCATTCTCACGTAGGTATTCCTCTTGTCCAGATGGGTAAGGGCAGTGTGCAGTGTGATTAGGATTGCGTCGCCTGTGGACCTATTGGGGCGGTACCAAATTGGAGTGGGTCTAGGGTGTCAGGTAGGGTGGAGGTGATATGATCCTTGACTAGTCTCTCAAAGCACTTCATGATGACGGAAGTGAGTGCTACGGGGCGATAGTCATTTAGCTCAGTTGCCTTAGCTTTCTTGGGAACTGGAACAATGGTGGCCCTCTTGAAGCATGTGGGAACAGCAGACCGGGATAAGGATTGATTGAATATGTTCGTAAACACACCAGCCAGCTGGTCTGCGCATGCTCTGAGGACGCTGCTCGGGATGGCGTCTGGGCGAGGGTTTACATGTTGGGTGTGGGGAAGGAGAGCCCGCAGGTTTTGGTAGCGGGCCATGTCGTTGGCACTGTATTGTCCTCAAAGCGAGCAAATAAGTTGTTTAGTTTGTCTGGGAGCAGGACATCGTGGTCCGCGACGGGGCTGGTTTTCTTTTTGTAGTCCGTGATTGACTGTAGACCCTGCCACACACCTCACGTGTCTGAGCCGTTGAATTGCGACTCTACTTTGTCTCTATACTGACGCTTAGCTTGTTTGATTGCCTTGAGGAGGGAATAGCTACACTGTTTGTATTCGGTCATGTTTCCGGTTGCCTTGCTCCGATTAAAAGCAGTGGTTTGCGCTTTCAGTTTTGCACGAATGCTGCCAGCAATGCATGGTTTCTGGTTGGGGAAGGTTTTAATAGTTGCAGTGGGTACAACATCACCGATGCACTTGCTAATAAAGTCACTCAACGAATCAGCGTATTCATCAATGTTATTGTCCGACGCTATGCGGAACATATCCCAGTCCACGTGATTGAAGTAATCTTGAAGCGTGGAATCAGATTGGTCGGACCAGCATTGTACAGACCTGAGCACGGGCTTTTCCTGTTTTAGTTTCTGTCTATAGGCTGGGAGCAACAAAATAGAGTCGTGGTCAGATTTTCCGAAGGTAGGGCGGGGCAGGGCTTTGTATGCGTCGCAGAAGTTCGAGTTACAATGGTCCAGGATTTTGTCCGCCTGCGTAGCGCATTCGATATGCTGATAAAATTTAGGGAGTCTGCTTTTCAGATTAGCCTTGTTAAAATCCCCAGCTACAATGAATGCAGCCTCAGGATATGTGTTTTCCAGTTTACATAGAGTCCAATAAAGTTCATTCAGGGCCATCGATGTGTCTGCTTGGGGGGATATATACAGCTGTTATTATAATCGAAGAGAATTCTCTTGGTAGATAATGCAGTCAACATTTGATTGTAAGAAATTCTAGGTCAGGTGAGCAAAAGGACTTGAGTTCCTGTATGTTGTTATGATCACACCACGTCTCGTTAATCATAAGGCATACCCCCCGCCCTTCTTCGTACCAGAGAGATGTTTGTTTCTGTCGGCGCGATGCGTGAAGAAACCAGGTGGCTGTACTGTCTCCGATAGCGTGTCTTGAGCGAGCCACGTTTCCGTGAAACAAAGAACGTCACAATCTCTGATGTCTCTCTGGAAGGCAACCCGTGCTCGGATTTCATCTACCTTGTTGTCAAGAGACTGGACGTTGGCGAGTAGTAAACTCGGGAGCGGTGCGTAATGTGCCCGTCTACGGTGCCTCTGTTGTTTTGTGTCGCCTGCTGGGATCCAATCCATTGTCCTGGGTGGTGGACCAAACAGAGGATCCGCTTCAGGAAAGTCGTATTCCTGGTCGTAATGTTGGTGAATTGACGTTGCTCTTATATCCAGTAGTTCCTCCCGGCTGTATATGATAAAACTTAAGATTTCCTGGGGTAACAATGTAAGAAATAATACAAAAAACAACAAAATACTGCATAGTTTCCTGAGAGCGCGAAGCAAGGCGGCCATCTCTGTCGGCGCTGGATAGAGCTAGCACTTCATGGCTACAGACGTGAGTGTTACGGGTCGGTAGTCATTTAGGCAGGTTACCTTGGTGTTCATGGGCACAGGGACAATGGTGGTCTGCGTAAAACATGTTGGTACTGAGGGTGGAGCTAGAATGTTGGAGTGAATAGCTCTGTTTGAGAGAGGCTCCCACAATCTAATTTAACCTATTTTACAGCACTTTTCACAATGTAAGTCTCTTTCTAATACAATATTGTAACTTTTTATGTGAACATGCCAAGTAATAGTCGACTAAAGGATAATAAATCCTCATCGGTGGCTTCTTCCCCACCAAACAATGAGACAGACATGGCGGAAGGCACAGGTAATAACGTGACAATTTCAGAACTTATTTGGCTTCAAGGAGAACTACGTGTTGCTCTCGCTGAGGATTTTAAGGCTATTATTGCTGAACTGGACACCAAAATCGAGAAGTGACAGGTGTTTTGCAGGTACTATTTTATGAAGCTGCCAGTTGAGGACTTGTGAGGCATCTGTTTCTCAAACCGGTGTCTCCCACTCCTCTTTCTATTCTGGTTAGGGCCAGTTTGCGCTGTTCTGTGAAGGGGGTAGTACAGAGCGTTGTACAAGATCTTCATTTTCTTGGTAATGCCTCACATGGAATAGCCTTCATTTCTTAGAACAAGAATAGACTGACGAGTTCAGAAGATAATTATTTGTTTCCAGCCATTGAGGCTGTAATCGAACACACAAATGCTAATGCTCTAGATACTCAGCTAGTCTAAAGAAGGACGGTTGTATTGCTTCTTTAATCAGGACAACAGCTTTCAGCTGTGCTAACATAATTGCAAAATGTTTTTAATGATTAATTAGCCTTTTAAAATGATACATTTGGATTAGTTAACACAACGTGCCATTGGAACACAGGAGTGATGGTTGCCTCTGTACGCCTATGTAGATGTTCTGACAAATCATTCATTTCCAGCTACAATAGTCATTAACAACATTAATAATGTCTACACTGTATTTCTGATCAATTTTATGTTATTTTAATGGACGGAAAATCTTTCAAAAACAAGGACATTTCTAAGTGACCCCAAACTTTTGAAAGGAAGTATATGTAATGAATTTGAAGTGTTTTTACCCTGGGATAGCCTGCTAATATGACCCATAATAGGGAAGAACATTTCTTGAGTACAATTCGATCTACAGTACATCGACACCATGATAGGAAACGTTGATTTGAACCTTCTGACCAACTAATTGTATTAGGTGTGTTCACACCATTTTAAGCTTTAGCCCCACCCATCTCTTTAAGGATTCACATGTGAGGCCATGTACTAAACAACCAAAGATTACAAGACTAAACGCTGAATTATACTACAGGTGGGTTCGTAAATTTAGTCTGGAGTGCCAGAGTGTGCTCTAGGCGGTGGTAAACTATGAGCGTTGTCAGATTGTCTGTTAGTAAACTCAGAGCATTACGCTCTCTGAGCATTCGGAGAGCACACTGGCCAAGGAGTAGGGTTGATCAGAGCGTCCTAAAAACAGCAGTCAAGCACCCAAGCTAACTGGCTAACATTTGACTAGCTACTTCCAGACACATGAGAGAACAGCTCACTGACTATTTTACTCGACCTAGCAGAGCTGGTTAGGCTATTTTTATGTTATGCAGGGAGTTGGTGACTGCAACTGTGCTCCAATTACGCTTTTTTTGCCAATGTTTGCTGACACTGGCTAGAGTGCTCTGAAATCGGAGAAGATAGCCAGAGCAAATTTACCAGCTACGTCTATCGACAGTTGTCACAGTGACATCATAAACATTCTATTGAATAGTTACTTGCATAGTGAAGTCTTTTGTTTAGATGTAGCTAGATAGCAAAATAATGACCATAATCCCAACTCATAATTTTACCATACTACATGAATCTGCAGGTAGCTAACCAACCAGGTATGATGTTAGCTAGCTAACATTAGGTTATAACTAGCAAATGGCTCTGAGATACGAATTGTATTACCACACAGATCAAACATGTAATGTTAGCTAGCCAGCCAGTACACGTTAACTTGACATGAAAATGACTTTATTGACAAAATTAGAAACGTGTAATATCTGAAAATGTAGTTAGACTCTCTTACCTGTTTACATGGATGGACACTTCTCCCTCTCTGTCATGGATGCCATGGTTGCCCTTATTTTGAAGATGTAATCCGGAGACAGGTGTGTTATACAACAGCCTTCTGTGTGTTCTCTTTTTGACTCCATCTGCATACTTGCAATCAAATGTCAGAATTTTCTTAATTTCCTTAGCTATCATATTTTTAATCCACTGGTTTCAAAACTTGGTCCTCCAGAAAGTTGAGAGTGACACGTATACAGTTCTGCTATGTGATATCTTTTAAAATAGCCATGTTGGAAAGGATTACCTACACATACTGACCAGCTCATATTCTAGACAGAAGTGTGCTACAAGGCAGACCAATCCGAACTCATCGCTCAGCATGTCCAGCCCACTCATTATCTCAGCCAATCATGTCTAGCGGTAAGGTTGCTGTATTTGTCCGTGGCTAAACCAACTAGGCTCATAATTTAACACTTGTATTAATATTTACAGATTTGGAAACAAGTTTGTTATGAAGGCACATGAAAGTTCCAGAAGGTTTTTCTGCCAAAATGTTTACAAAAACTTTGCATTCAAATGGCACTCCTGTGAAGTAGGGATGCGTGACATACGCATAGTTTCCTGAAAAGAGTCACATATAATGAAATGATTTACAGATTTTAATCATGGTGTGCACACAGAATTGTAAAATTCAGCTAAAAACTCCTAGGAGCCAACGTTTGGATTCAAATTTGCCATGACTATAATCAGTTAATTTGGAAAGTATTCAGACACCTTGACTTTTTCCACATTTTGTTAAATTACTTATTATAAAATAGATTTTCCTCATCAATCTACACACAATAACCCCTAATGACAAAGTGAAAACAGGTTTTTAGACATTTTTGCAAACCTATAAAACAAAAACAACAGATTGTTTATTTACATAAGTATTCAGATCCTTTGCTATGAGGCTCGATATTGAGCTCAGGTGCATCCTGTTTCCATTGATCATCCTTGAGATGTTTCTACAACTTGATTGGAGTCCACCTCCAATCAAGTTGATTTGATATGATTTGGAAAGGCACACACCTGTCGATATAAGGTCCCACAGTGCATGTCAGAGCAAAGACCATGCCAGGAGGTCAAAGGAATTGTCCGTAGAGCGCAGAGACAGGATTTTGTCGAGACACAGACCTGGGGAAGGGTACCAAAAAATGTCTGAAGCATTGAAGGTCCCCAAGAACACAGTGGCCTCCATCATTCTTAAATGGAAGAAGTTTGGAACCACCAAGAGACTTCCTACAGCTGGCTGCCGTGCCAAACTGAGCAATCGGGGGAGAAGGGCCTTGGTCAGGGAGATGACCAAGAACCCGATGGTCACTCTGACAGAGCTCCAGAGTGTGGAGATGGGAGAACCTTCCAGAAGGACAACCATCTCTACAGCACTCCACCAATCAGGCCTTTATGGTAAACTGGCCAGATGGAAGCCACTCCTCAGTAAAAGGCATAGGACAGCCCACTTGTAGTTGGCCAAAGGCACCAAAAGATCCCTCAGTCCATGAGAAACAAGATTCTTTGGTCTGAATAAACCAAAATGTAACTCTTTGGCATGAATGCCCAGCGTCAAATCTGGAGGAAACCTGGCACCGTCGCTACGTTGAAGCATGGTGGTGGCAGCATCATAATGTGGGGATGTTTTTCAGCGGCATGGACTGGGAGACTAGGTTTAAGGGAAAAATGAACTGAGCAAAGTACTGCGAGATGCTTGATGAAAACCTGCTCCAGAGCACTCAGGACCTCAGACTGGGCCAAAGGTTCACATAACAACAGGGCAACGACCCTAAGCACACAGCCAAGACAATGCAGGAGTGGCTTGGGGACAAGTCTCTGAATGTCCTTGAGTGGCCCAGCCAGAGCCCGGACTTGAACCAAATCGAACATCGCCGGAAAGACCTGAAAGTAGCGGTGTAGTGACTTTCCCCATCCAACCTGACAGAGCTTGAGAGGATTTGCAAAGAAGAATGGGAGAAACTCTCCAAATTACAGGTCTGCTGAGCTTGCTTGCTTACTTATTTTATTTGGCTTTATACTTGCAAAAACTTCAAAAAAAATGTTTCTGCTTTATCATTATGGGGTATTGTGTGTAGATTGACGCGGGTGGGGAAAATCTATTCAATCAATTTTAGAATGAGGCTCTATCGTAACAATATGTCGAAAAAGTCAAGGGGTCTAAGTACTTTCCGAATGCACTGAATTGTTTGCCAATTTCTTTTGTGAGGAGATTGTCATGCTTTTAATACAGATATCTCTTCAAAGCAAACCCTTCACAATGCCTCTCACTCTTCCTCTCCTTGAACATGGACCCTTTTTCTCTCCATCCACCAAAGAAATCACACCCCCAGTGACAGGGGAACAATGCAAATATGGACTCTCATTTCAGGCTACAATTGCTGTGTGATTGGGTCATTTTCCATGGAGGTCAGAGAGACAATTAAGGCTGGTGTAATAGGAGTGATAGGGGAGAGTCAGGGAGAGGGAGCTACAGTGAAATTGATGGTGTGCAATGAGAGAGGGACAGGAGCAGGGTGTTAAACTGATGGCCTGTGGTGGTACAGTACTGAGACTACTGAAAGCTGATTTATGCTTGATCAGGCTATGCGGTCAGAGGCTCTATGGAGGGTGTGCGCAATTGCGTAACTTCGTTCACCACGCTCTACTGGGCGAATCTCACATAGTATGAATACCCTGACTCCTTCCGAGTCCATATCGCCGGTGGCTAATTTTGCTGGTGGCTAATTTTGCTGGTGGCTAATTTTGAGTAATCAAAAAGTTGTGTGTGTCTGTTTTGCTTGTACTGTTTTTCAGGGTTGAGATTTTACTTTGACTTTTGATTGGATTCTACTGAAAGATCAGAAGCCACAGATGTATAGTGCACACTTAAATACTGTTGTAACAATATTAAATTGAAATGTACTTTTTACTTCCAGATCTGTACAGACTGTTCCTGGTAAGGCCATGCTAAGCAATGTCTGTGCTGTCTGATCATATTCTATTAAGGGACCGTTATTCACAATAAATTATTTTGAAGGTCAGTGCCTCTCTGTAGCTTCGTACGAACCATCCGGATCTCGCAAGCTTACATTTCGCTACACAAATCCAAACTGGTCATGACCAGATTCAAATCTTTTGAGCCCCTCCCTTCCCTTCAGGGTATGGCTAGTCCAATCAGTGTTTTCCGCTAATCTGTGGGGGTGGTTTAGTTGAAGATGACAACGAGAAGCTCCTGTTTTGGAAACAGAAGTCGAAAATCATAACAACAATAGTTCCTCTTCAGGAGGTTGGCGTTGATGCTGCTATAGCATCAGTTACTGTATCAAAACTGGAGGGCATAACTTCATTGAAAGAACAGCATATAACTGCATTAAAAGATAATCTCAAAGGAAAGACGTTTTCGCTCTTCTCCAGACTGGGTTTGGCAACAGCTTGATTTACTAGCTAGCTCTGCTGCTAGTCAAGAAAAAGAGACTGATCAAGGATCCAATTTTCATTGTCGTGTCGCCGTTGGTCGCCTTCATGGAGTACTAGATGAGGGAGGGTGCGAAGCCTGGGATCACTGCTATGCAGCTCGGTGTAAATAATGAGGCGGACATCCTCCATGGACGTTGCCAGGTTGTATCAAGAATCTCATGGGGATGAGGTTCATGTCACATACAAATGGTAAATATAACTACATCATTTTATATCAAACGAGTCCATGCTATGTTAAACATTCATTGGATTCCTAGCTAGCAGCTCGTTAGCTAGCTAGTGCATAAGTAACAGACTTTCTCAAAGACAATAAGCTAGTGTAGCTAGCTTACTTTAGACATGCTCTAACCTCACGTTACAATGTTACCGATAGTAATGGACAGTACGATGACTTATTTTTGCAAGTTCGTATGTTATTATGTATGTTATTATTCTACTTTCTGACACTAGACTCTAATTTTGGATCTTATTTTCTTTCAACCAGGGAAGAGGGTGCAAAAGGGGATTAGTCTTCAGAGAAAGCTTTACAAAGCTGGGAGAACTTCGATCCATTGCCAAAGAGGGTGAGAAAACATTGTCACCAAATAAAACCAGTATCAGTTCATGCCCTGGGCTCATATTCCTAAAGTGTCTTAGAGTTGGAGTGTTGATCAAGGATCAGGTGCCACCTGTTTGTAACTCCTAAATATGGACCCTGGTAATTTTCACTTCCTTCTCAACCCGATCCTGTCGCCCTTAACCAACTGATTTCCCATAATTTAACAGACAATATCTCTATGTACTCTATACTGAGTTGATGAGCCCCTAGGTCTGTTTGAGGGACATGAAAGAACACAGTCCCTGTGCATTTTTGATATCAGTAGTGTTAGCTAAGATGATGGATAAAACCATTTCAAATAAGCTTTGTGTTATGTATTGAGGTTGTGCAGCAGAGCATCATGAGAATTGAATGTGCTGAGATAATCACTTTCTAGATACATTTTTGAACTAATTCTTGTCTCTCGTCTAAATTAATTATTGAATTGTTATAAAGACGTGGTTATGAAACCCACGAGACATAACCAAAGATTGGCGAAGAGGAAGTCTGAACCTGCAGGAGCTATTCTGTCAGGAAGAAGTCATTTTTTACATGTTTAAAACTATTTTCCGTGGAATAGTCTAAGATAATGTTAGCACAGTGTATTGCTAGTAGAGGCAAACGTTGAGCTAGCTAAGAGAGAGAATTAGCATCGTCATGGACGGCAGAAACGGATTAGAGACGGTGTGATTAAAAAGGGAGAAATATACAGAAGTAAAGGAAAGAACATATATTCAACTGTGAAGACTAACTTTGGAATTAAAAACTGCTAGATGAGCGAACTTGAGGTGGAAATGTCAGTGATTGAAGTGAATGAAGTTCACGTAACTGAGGAATATATTTCGGTGGTTAAGGACAACATTGAAGTGAGTGATAATCAGGATCCTATTTAGAAAGGAAAAATGTCTGGACTTGTTGGAAACTTTGGACAGTTTGATGAAAGAATTGAACAGTGGAGCTCATATACAGAACAGTATTAATATTGTGTCCTTGTAAATGACATCAATGGGGGCAGAACTGTTCAGTGTAATGGGTCCAAGAACATTTAATTTACTAAGTAGCCTGCAACAGCCAGACAGGCCAGGTAATAAGACGTATGGGGATATTGGGAAATGCTGAAAGGACACTTTTCACCAAAACTGCTAGTTATTGCTGAAAAGTTTACATTCCACAGACGAAATCAATTAGAGGGGAATCAGTTACAATGTTTGCTGCTTCTTTAAGGAAATGATCAGATCACTGAGATGAATGATGTTCTAAAATACACCATTAGAGAGAGACTAGTATGTGGGCCACAGAGTGAAGCTACACAAAAGAGACTATTGACTGAAAGTAATCTGACCTTGGCAAAGGCCATTGAAATCAGTGTGTCCATGGAACTACTGTAGCTGCTAAAGAGGTTCAGCAGTTAAGTTCATCAGGAAAAGTGCACAGAGTTGCAACTGATAATCAGAGACAGGGAAATCAAGCTGCCACAGTGGAAGCTGTGGCAAAGTGGTTCATCAGGCGTCTACATGCTGTTGTGAAGACATGGATTGCCGAGCATGTGGTACAAAATAGCCACGTCAAACGAGCCTGCAGAAACAAAAAGAGCTCAGAGAAAATGTTGAAGACTGGAAACAAGAGACATTCCAACGAAAGAAAAAGAGACATGTTCACGCTGTTTAGCAGAAGAACACAGAGGTGAGTGACTCGGACGAGGAAGTCACACTGAATATACTGACTTTTGCTCGGGGCCGAACAGCTACTATGTCTCTCCCTTGCTAGAGGGGCAGCTGGTGCGTATGGAAATTGACACAGGGGCAGCTGAATCTCGTGTCAGACTCAGTTTGCAAAAAGACAATGAAACACCAACTTCAGCCAGCACACATCTTGTTAAAGACTTTGAACAGTTGAATGTCACCATGAGAGGTATCGCTGATGTCACAGGAAATGGCCACGTTTATACCGATGAATGGCTTACGCCACATCAGATCGGCACCGTATCATCCATCCACCAACGGGCTTGCACATAGGTTTGCACAGACCATGAAACATGCCTTAAAAGCATCTCAGGGTCAAGGGACACTACACTAATGTTTGAAAAGCTTCCTGTTATTCTACAGGAACACACCTCACGCAACCACCAAGGCTTCACCTGCATCGCTACTCATAAAGAGAGAGCTACGCACGAGCTTCAACCTATTCAAACCTCAGAACGCAAAGGAGACAGTGCAACGTCAACAGAAGCGTCAAGTCAAACATTGTGAACTGAGATTAAAGGACAGAGCTTTCAATCCTGGAGAAACTGTCTTAGATTGGAACTACCTCAAAGGACCAAAGTGGGTTCCTGCTACAGTCACTGCTCAGACTGGTCCTGTATCCTACACTGTCCAGACTGAAGAGGACACCATCTGGAAAAGGCACACAGATCAGTTACTGTTGAGTAAAGCAACACAGACAGAACCAGTCGTGAGTGGTCCAGAACTGTTAATGGGTGACACCCTGACCCAGCAGTCGTCACATATGAGCTCACAGTCACGTAACTCAGGGCACTGACCCAGCCGCACCACACAAGTGTGTGACAAGACTGGGACACAGGCGACTCACATGCCTACACCTGTGTCAATGCCACAGTCTGCAGTCAGGTTGACCACCATTATCCTACAAGAGATAGGAGGGCACCTAGACACTTGGTAGACAGTTCATGTAGGAGGGAAGAAGTTGTTATGTTTTGGGGTTGTACCGCTGAGCATCAAAGGAGTTGTATGTGTTGAGATATCACGTTCCAAATAAATGGTTGAAGTGATTCCTGATTCACGTCATAATTGAATTGTTATTAAGACGTAGTGATGGAACCCATGAGACATAACACTTCGCACATACACCCCTGTTAAACTTTTTTTATTTAAATCTGGAAACACACCGGTGTGTCTATAATATTTTCAAAAACATCCGATAAGACACAGGTATGCCTTTGGGAACTTTCCCGAAATTCAGGCTATTATAATGGCTATTATTACTTATGCATCGGTGCATGTATTTGTCTTTCAGGTACACCAGTGTTGCAACTCACAGCATCAACATGCAAGAGCAAATCTGCACATCATCAGTGAAGTATTTGGTAACATTGACGGTGTAGAGCCTACTTTCCATCAGGATAGCTTAACTGAGCCAGAGGATGATTACATTGGTTAATATGATGAGGAAGCTGAGGACTTTGGGATGGGAAAACAACACAGCAGCTTCGACAGATAAATTAAAGGGTCACTTAAACAAATGTGGCACCACTGGTCAGCAGTAGGCCACGAGAACCAAACTGATATAACACAACGGTCATTTTTTGGGGGGATGGGACATTGTTCTATATAGATTTAGTTGAGCGAGAGTTAGTTGAACGACTGTTCAGAGATGAGACTGTGTTACTATCTGTATGTTGTTACTTGTTCAAAAACTGTCATAATGTCACGCCCTGGCCATAGAGAGGCTTTTATTCTCTATTGTGGTTAGGCCAGGGTGTGACTAGGGTGGGCATTCTAGTTTCTTTATTTCTATGTTTTGGCCGGGTATGGTTCTCAATCAGGGACAGCTGTCTATGGTTGTCTCTGATTGGGAATCATACTTAGGCAGCCTTTTTCCCACCTGTGTTTTGTGGGTAGTTTATTTTCTGTTTAGCTTTTTAGTTGCCTGACAGAACTGTGCGTGTTTGTTGTCTCTTTGTTATGGTGTTCAGTATAATAAATATCATGAACGCCTAGCACCTTGGTTTCCTTCAACCCACGAGAGTCGTGACACATAACTGTTGCTCAACTATCTGAGGTATTTCAACTGTTAACATTATGGATTTTTTTTTAAATTATGATGAGTTAATCAAGAAGTATGAGTTTTAACGTTGTTACAGAATACAGTACAACAGAACAATGATGCATGAAAAGTTATACAGATAAAAACAGATACAAGTTATACTGAAATACAAAACTTAAATAATTTCAAATGCAGATCAATACGAAATGTTAACAGTGACAACATTAGTTGACTTAGCCTACTCCTACTCCTTAACTCCCCATCGCTATCTACCGCTTGGACAGGGTTCGATAGTCAGACTAAGTAGCCCACATCCACAGCTAGCCTGGAACATAAAGTTGTTTCAAATCAAACTGGAACATTTCTCCACTACTTCAATTTGAACCTCAACCACCCCCACAACTCACTGTACTTCACTTTTGAGAGACGGTTTCTGTTAACCAATGAATGCTGTGAACTCTCTGCCTGGTTGGGTTTTGAACAGCTCTGCCTCCCTGATAACCTCCACAAGGGTTAGAATGTCCTCGGTCTGATGAGCAGCATGATGGATGCCACTAGACGTAGATACCTTGAACTCAGAGTCTGTGATGTCTATCAAGTACTTGAGGGCACCAATGGATTTGCTTAATCCTGTCTCCCTCTTGCTTTGACATGTTTGGACCCAGACCCTTAAAAACGACTTCTAGAAGTTGTTGATGTGGTCTAGGTGTAAGTCAACAGGTATATTCTTTCCCATGTTTTTTTCTTTCCCATTTTAAAATTTGTTCCAGGTAAGACTGTGTGCCATCCAAAGGGAGGAGTGGCATTGACTTGCAAGGTCAGTAGAAGGGTACTGTAGGCTATCTGGACATGACCATAGGCCTTGTAGAACAACAGAGGTACAATGTATAACTTCAACAACCTCTCCCCATCTCCCTCTTTCACTGCATCCTGCTTGTTGGACAGGAAGAAGCCAAAGCTGAGTCTTACCTCAGTATGTTGTTGTTTGTGGTCCACCTCACTAGTCCTGGTTGCATCTGGCACTGAATCTATTACCAAGTCATATTTTTTGCATGGTTCTCCCTTGCTTTGCTGTATGTGTAGACATTTCTGCAACCTGGCATAGGGCATGGGATGCTTTCTCTGTAGAGGTTGTGTCATGATCGTCTAAGGTGGAAACAGTGGACCAAGGTGCAGCGTGGGGAGCGTCTATCTATATTTTAAGCTGTCGCCAACAAAACAATAAACATCAAGCGAAACCGTGAAGCCAATGTATTGCTCACAGGCAACTATACATGGACAACTACCCACCAATACATGTGGGGAAAAAGCTACGTGGGGAAAAAGTATGGTTCTCAAAAAAGTGTAATAATGACAATGATAAATACATTTCAAAAGTGTAAATAATGCAATAGACATGATAAAATAACTAATGTTGAATTGTGTTTGATCGTCAACACAACTGAACTGAACAACTTTTATTTTGGATTTTAGTTGGAGACGTGAATCCAATATAACATTTGATAACTTGTTTTTAATAGGCTATTTAATGTATAGCGAAAGTGATATTGAATTGTGTTTTCAAATCAAATTGTATTTGTCACGTGCACCGAATACAACGGGTGTAGACTTTACAGTGAAATGCTTACTTACAAGCCCTTAACCAACAATAGAGTTAAGAAATGTATTTACTAAATAAACTAAACTAAAAAATAAAAGAAAGAGCAACAATGAATAACAATAATAATACAGGTGGCACCGGAAACAGGGGGCACCAGAACTGAGTCAATGTGCGGGTGTACAGGTTATTCGAGATAATTGAGGTAATATGTACATGTAGGTAGGGGTAAAGTGACTATGCATACATGATAAACAGCGAGTAGCAGCAGCTCAAAAAAAGAGGGGGGTGTCAATGCAAATAGTCCGGGTAGCATTTGATTAGCTGTTCAGCAGCCTTATGGCTTGGGGTTAGAAGCTGTTAAGAAGCCTTTTGGACCAAGACTTGGCGCTCCGGTACAACTTGTCGTGTGGTAGCAGAGAGAACAGTCTATGACTAGAGTGGCTGGAATCTCTGGCAATTTTAAGGGCCTTCCCCTGACACCGCCTGGTATAGAGGTCATGGATGGCAGGAAGCTTGGCCCCAGTGATGTACTGGGCCGTATGCACTACCCTCTGTAGTGCCTTGTGGTCGGAGGCCGAGCAGTTGCCATACCAGGCAGTGACGCAATCGGTCAGGATGCTCTCGATGGTGCAGCTGTAGACCTTTTTGAGGACCCATGCCAAGTCCTTTCAGTCTCCTGAGGGGGAATAGGTGTTGTCTTGCCCTCTTCACAACTGTCTTGGTGTGTTTGAAGCATGGTAATTTGTTGGTGATGTGGACACCAAGGAACTTCAAGCTCGCAACTCCACTACAGCCCCATCGATGAGAATGGGGGCATGCTCGGCACTCCTTTTCCTGTAGTCCATGGTCATCTCCTTTGTCTTGGTCACGTTGTGGGAGAGGTTGTTGTCCTGGCACCACACGGTCAGGTCTATGACCTCTTTCCTATAGACTGTCTCATCGTTGTCGGTGATCAAGCCTACCACTGTAGACAGCAAACTTACTGATGGTGTTGGAGTCATGCTTGGCCACGCAGTCATGGGTAAATTGAGAGTACAGGAGGGGACTAAACATGCACCCCTGAGGGGCCCCCGTGTTGAGGATCAACGTGGCAGATGTGTTGTTGCCTACCCTTACCACCTGGCAGCAGCCCATCAGGAAGTCCAGGATCCAGTTTCAGATGGAGGTGTTTAATCCCAGTGTTCCTTAGCTTAGTGATGAGCTTTTAGTGCACTATGGTGTTGAACTCTGAGCTGTAGCCATTGAACAGTGTTCCTTTTGTCCAGGTGGGAAAGGGCAGTGTTGAGTGTAATAGAGATTTGTGGATCTGTTGGGGCGGTATGCAAATTGGAGTGGGTCTAGTGTTTCTGGGATGATGGTGTTGTGAGCCAGGACTAGCCTTTCAAAGCACTTCATGGCCACAGACATGAGTGCTACGGGTCGGTAATCATTTAGGCAGGTTATCTTGGTGCACAGGGACTATGGTGGTCTGCGGAAACATGTTGGTATTACAGTCTCGGCCAGGGCAGGTTGAAAATGTGAGTGAAGACACTTGCCAGTTGGTCAGCGCATGCTCAGAGTACACATCCTGGTTATACATCTAGCCCTGCGGCCTTGTGAATGTTGACCTGTTTAAAGGTCTAACTCACATCGGCTACAGAGAGCATGATCACACAGTCGTCCAGAACAGCTGGTGCTCTCATGCATTTTCAGTGTTACTTGCCTCGAAGCGAGTAGGCTTATGTCACTGGGCAGCTCGCGGCTGGGCTTCCATTTGTAGTCCGTAATAGTTTGCAAGCCCTGCCACATTCATCAAGTTTTGGAGCCGGTGTAGTACGATTCAATCTTAGTCCTGTAATGAAGCTTTGCCTGTTTGATGGTTCGTCTGAGGGCATAGCGGGATTTCTTATAAACGTCCGGATTAGTGTCCCGCTCTTGAAAGCAGCAGCTCTACCCTTTAGCTCAATGTGGATGTTGCCTGTAATCCATGCCTTCTGGTTGGGGTATGTACGTACGGTCACTGGAGTCAACGTCATCGATGCACTTATTGATGAAGCCCGTGACTGATGTAGTATACTTCTCAATGCCATCAGATTTGTCCTGGAACATATTCCATCCAGTCTGTGCTAGCAAAACAGTCCTGTAGCTTAGCATCTGCGTCATCTGACCACTTCCGTATTGATTAAGTCACTGGTACTTCCTGCTTTAGTTTTTGCTTGTAAGTAGGAATAGGGACGATAGAATTATGATCAGATTTGCTCATTTAGTCTGGCTTTAATTCCAATTAGTCTACAAATGTATAATTGGTATGTTGGATTCACATCTCCATCTCAACCAATAATTAAAGTTAAAGAATAGGAATAAATCAAATCCCAATTTTTTTCAAGTGCATTTTATTTTATTTGGTCTTATTATTTAACTTATACCAAGACCCTGGGCTACCAAAAACAACATGGTAATGTATTGCATGAGGGCGACCAAAGGCGACAAAACAATGAGAATTGGTTCCTCGATCTGTCACATTTTCTTCACTACCAGAGGAGGCAGGTGGTAAATCAAGCTCTTGCCAACCCAGAAAAGCCAAAATATCTTTTTCCCTGAGAAAAGCCTTCAATGCAGTTTTCCGTTCTTTCAATTAAGTTATGCTCTCCTGTTATAACTTCTGCTACAGCAGCATCAACACCAACTTCCTCAAGATCAGCCATACAGTGGAGGGAAGGGAGGGACTCAAATAGTTTGAATCTGGTTGTGGCCAGAACCTATCCGCAGCTGTGCAACTAGTTTTATAATTAGAATGTGATACAAAACGTGCTTTAGGACCATACGGACGCCTCCGAGCGGTTGGTTAGGCTGTTTGGAGTGTTTATTCAACTATATATAAAATAAATATATATGTTATGTCCCCCCCCACTTCTAAAACCAAATTTGTGCCCCTGTTAATCTGTGTAATGAAACAGAATGTAAGCTCGCAAGAGTTCATAGGAGTCTAGTGTTTCTGAGGGAATCAATGAAACTGAGTTGGAGATATGGATGGAGAGATCAAGAAAACTTGTGAGAGAAAAGAGAGAACAGAGACATACAGACCGAGACAGATAGGGGGGGAAACACACATTTGAACAGTCCCCCCGCCAGGGTGAACAATACCACACTGAAAGTTCCTCTCATATCCTCTTTTCCTCTTTCTTTGCCACCCCTCTCACCATCGCCCCCTCATTTCCTCACCCATCCCCCCTCCTTCCCATCCTCCCACACTAGGCCCATTATCACTCTATCCTGGGAGATAAAAGGAGTGGTATTTATAGATCCTATTCCTTGCAGATGTTTTTGTGTCAAAAATGAAATTCAATCTCAAGCTATTATCCATGAATACACAACTATTGTTGCAATCTATTATTATGGAATTAGAAAAAGAAAACAAATATTCTGAACTCAGAAGAGAATATGAGGGGGAGGATGAGAGAGATGGGTGGAGTGTATAGGAGTGGGGTGTTGTCAATCGGGCTAACTCTAGAGACAGGTCCTGCTGCATTATTGATGAAAGTGAATGGCAGAGGTTTTCACTCCGGCTCCGATGTTGGGTCTGTCTGCCTGTCATGTAACATTAATTGACATGGCCCTTGGGGTGGGTGGCACCCATCCATCCATATATCCAATTTCAGTTTGGACCATGAATAATTCACGGGACACTCCACTGAACATACATTGAAATGTCCTGCATCAGATGGAACCTCCTGCTTTTGTGTGCAGTACAGTAACCATGACATACATGATCTATGTGTTATGTTACTACAGTGAAACGCTAGAGTCAGACATGTGATGTTTCACTGTTTATCATTATTTTGACCACTTCCAGATGTGTCTGGTCTCCCATCCAGGGATATACCAGGACCAACCCTGCTTAACTTCTGAGGCAAACCAGCAGTGGGATGCTAACCCTAACCCTATGTTGTTGGAATAAATGTACCAAAACTTGCAACTGGAAAAAAGGCAGTGAAAGCAAAGGCCAACGTAACATAACCAAAGACAGGGAAAATTGCAGGAAAGAGGGAGGCATTTTAATTAATTGCTTTATGATAAAACAATATATAATATATTTGCCCCATGAATACTCTGTTTTCCCAACCACAGTATCTGTAAAAAGCTGAGGGATGGGGCTGGAGAAATGCAACCCAGACTACGCTATGGATGCAAGTACTAACCATCTATGATATAAAAATGATAGTTTTAACCATGTTTTTAGGCTATACAGTGTTTTACATTTACTTTGTTTACATTGGAGTAAATGTGGAGATTTCTTACATGTGAAACTGCTAATTTGATGTTCACTTTCACATGTGGAATTGCAAGTTCAAGTGTGAGTAACAATCACGTCAACGTTTTTCATACAGTATATTAAACTGCAAATTAGATTGTTACATGTGATTGTTTTTCACATGTGAACTTTTAATTCCAGACAGTTATACCTTCATTCCAAACTTGTGCCATCCCGGTAATACTGGTAGTAAACACAAGGGGCAACATTTTCCAACCCCACTGAGCCTCTGTAATTCGAAGGTTACATGTAAAGTACATGTAAAATCCTATAGTGAATGCTAACCTTTTATACATTCTTTGACAGGACATACATCCCAGATAATAAAATTATACAAGTAACAAAACAAGTTTGCTGCACACACAAAACATATATAAGACAGCAAGGCACTTGATCCAGGAAGCGATTCTCTGCTGTTACCAAGAGAAGCTTGATTTTTGTAAGAAGCTAACCACTTAGCTAATAACTAGCTACTAAATTAGCAAAACAATCAATGTGGCTAAAGACTACCGGCAAACTTCATAATGAATTATAATGTGACAGGTGAAATGAAGAATGCGATCTGCTTTATCGCCTAACATATTGCAGAAGTTGACTGCCGGTATTTCCTTAAAAGTAGCTACAAATATTCAAATGTATTAAAAAAACTTTAATGAAATAGTTTCAACGTTATTGAGAAACCATCCCATGACTACTTCCAAATATGCTAGTATACGTTATAAATGGTATACCGTCCAAGCTTAGAAACGGCAAATGTGATTCTCATATGTGAATTTATTTCACTTGAAAATGCTATCACACATGTGGAAGTGAGATTTACACGTGGAGTTTTTTTTACATGTGAAAGGGCAAATGTGATTTTCACATGTGAATCTGCCATTCACATGAGGTGAAAACATGTTATTCTCCTCATATGTGAAAAGGTGGTGATGACATGTGAACTAAATTTAATACATATGATATTATGGTTTTACATGCGACATTTAGGTCGGCTCAACATGTGAAAACAGCTATTTCAACAGCAACTTTTCCAATACAATAGAATAAACATTCAAATCAGTTATCCCCCTAGAGTCGATTGATACACCTGTGTGTCAATCTAAGTAACATAATAAACAACATTGGATGAATCTCAATCTCAGCATCCACCTACTATGTATGTCGCACTTCCGTATCTGCGGTGAAAGGTGGCAGAGCTAGGGCGGTGTTTGTCAGACTGAGACATCCCAAAAATCTGACTTCACAAGTAAATGTCTGCAGCTTCCGAACGGTTTGACCTACAAAACTATGGTGAGCACTCTATGGAAAGAGAAGACTCAAGAACCTGATGGTGGTTTTGTTCTACATCACCCACAAGTGTCACAGGTAACCGGTACTGTTTTAAAAAATGAATGGAAGTATGAAGGTAGGTTAAATATGTGTTCAAATAAAATTATGATAATATTTCCTGAGCTTTCTTGTATCTCCTAGATATAGGACAGACACTTTACAAACCTTGTTTCTTATTATACATTTTTTGACTGACTTTTTTTCCATTTATAAATGTGTTATTCAATGCGTTTCTCTGGTCTATATTAGTCCAGAGGGGTAGCCTAGTGGTCAGAGCGTTGGACTCGTAACCAGAAGGTTACAAGTTCAAACCCCCGAGCTGACAAGGTACAAATCTGTCGTTCTGCCCCTGAACAGGCAGTTAACCCACTGTTCCTAGGCCGTCATTGAAAATAAGAATTTGTTCTTAACTGGTTTGCCTAGTAAAATAAAAAAGTCCAAATTAAATATTTTATAAAATATTGTTTTATATATATTTTTTATACCTAAAGGGGTCCTAAAATTCTAATCAAATAGCTAAATGATCCCCCCCATCCACCACAGCTTAGACTTTTAAGAATGACCTCATTATAAGATGAAAGCACAGTTAAAGAAAAACTTCCAAACAAAGCTCATGTTTTGCAGATACTTTTTTAATTGAGCAGAACCTTCATTCTGCTGATGCAGCAGCATCGGATCACATTGTGTGAATGCAGAAGGAATTAAATTGGTCATGCAAAACCAGCCCCTTTAGAACAAACCAATTCATTATTTTCAGGCTTCAGTAGACCAGTGAAACGTAATTTATTGTAATCATTAATGGAGCATTCTGTTGGGGTGCGTACAAGAGAGAGCCGAGAAAAACACCCAGGGCTCTATTTTAACAAACCTTATTCAATGGTGAGTCTAAGCGCTAGCGGTAGCACTATAGATCCATGGGTGTGTGAGAAATATTTATTGCTATTTTCACAGCCATTATTATGAGCGCAATAGCTGGCGGTGGCGCGAAAAGGGCTGGGTTTGATGAATAAACAAGTTGTAAGTGTAACGAAGGCTTGGCCACTCACTGGCAATCAAGGTGCAATCGAGATCTGTATGTTATTGACAGTATTTGCATAGTAATAAACTCCAATTTCGGCAGGGGTAACCACATATTATCCTCCTAGTCCATTATTGTTACAGGCATTGGTTTTTCCATTTATATTTCAAGACTGGACGTTAGCACATGGGACGCGCACAGGTTTGTCATCTCGTTAGTGGGTAGGTGTTTCACCTTTGCTGACCCAGTGTCACGTTCTGACCTTTATTTCCTTTGTTTTGTCATTATTTAGTATGGTCAGGGCGTGAGTTGGGGTGGGCAGTCTATGTTTGTTTTTCTATGTTTTGGGGTATTTCTATGTTTCGGCCTAGTATGGTTCTCAATCAGAGGCAGGTGTCATTAGTTGTCTCTGATTGAGAATCATACTTAGGTAGCCTGGGTTTCACTGTGTGTTTGCGGGTGATTGTTCCTGTCTCTGTGTTTGCACCAGATAGGACTTTTTATGGTTTTCCACATTTATTGTTTTGGTAGTTATTTCAAGTCTAGTTCCTTTATTAAAGAACATGAATAACCACCACGCTGCACTTTGGTCCGCTTCTCCTTCACCACAGGAAAACCCTTACACCCAGGTGATATTTAAGAATGGCTGGCCCAGTGTTCCAGTTGTCTTGAGAGATGTAGAGGGTTAACCCCTTTAGTTGTCTCTCCCTATTTGATTTATTGAAAAAAGTACCTTTATCTGATCTTCCCTGTTTTCATTTTGCTCCACTTTTTGGTGTGCTTCCTGTCTTTAAGTTTGGTGTGGGTTTTATTTTTGTTTGCCTGTTTTTCGTCAAATTTAGTGGGCACTCATGGTGGGTGTCTTTAAGGTTCCAGTTGTTGTTTGCTAGTCAACTTTCAGTGGACACCCCCATGAGTCTCTTTCAGAATCCCTCCTAAAACCCCATCGTTTTGGCTGTTGTCAGTGACTGTTCGTTCCCCCTTCTGTTTGAGCAACATTATTTGGTTTTCTCGCTGGTAAACGCAACAATTATGGATTGATACTACAGTTTATTAAATAACATGGGCTCATCTCTCATTTCAAGATGGGCATATAGCCTACATGGAGGGGTTTTTACACATCCAAAATAATATCAGGAGCTGGCAAAAATATTGTAATAGCCTACATATATTTATAGATAAAAATGGGATGTCCGCTCACTGTCCTGCCAAACTTGATTTTTTTAAATCAAGCTTTGGCGATAAAAGTTTATTTCAAAGAGGTCTCATGAGGAAAGCCTTTTATCGATAGTCTTGACTACATGGCGAATGCATTGGGCATGACAAAAGAAACAGGAGGGGAGGCTATGCTTGGTTTTTAATAAATTTCAACAAAATGGGAGAAATCATTAGTTTATGTTTCTAAAAATGAGGTTAATGGGCACAAAAAACACTCTCTTGTTCCGTGTGCATAATGGGCACTGCATCACAGCTGGATAGGATGAGCTTCATTTGTCAAAATCTATGTGACAACACAGGTTCTTTTTGCCCTAACACTACACAGCGGATTCAAATAACCAACTCATCATCAAGCTTTGATTATTTGAATCCGCTGTGTAGTGCTAGGGCAAAAAAATAAACGTGCACCCAGGCGGGGCCCCAGGACTAAGACCATCGATAAAAGGTTTGGCTCGGGAGACGGCTTTGAAATAAATCTTTATCGCCAAAGCTTTATTAAAAGATAAAGTTAGGCAGCAGCAGGACAGTGAGCGGACATCCCGTTTTTATCTATAAATATATGTAGGCTATTACATTATTTTTGCCAGCTACTGTTATTATTTTGGATGTGTGTAAAAACCCCTCCATGTAGGCTATATGCCCAGGACCGAGTTTGGGAAACCCTGCCATAGACCAACTGCTTCACAGCTAAGATCAGCTTTCGATTGGACTTAAATGTCCCCACCAGCTCATACTGAAATTTACACTTTGGTTGTGCGTTGTTACCTCTGAAATTGTGATGTATTGTTAGCATGTGTATTTAGTGATATGTTTAACTGCAAGTCAGCATGATCTATTGGCAAGTGCTTTAATATGAATGTGGCAGCAATGCATGAATGCAACGACATTCTACATTTATCAACTGGGTTGTGTTTCGAAAGTACAGTTGAAGTCGGAAGTTTACATACACCTTAGCCAAATACATTTAAACTCAGTTTTTCCACAATTCCTGACATTCAATCCTAGTAAAAAAATCCCTGTCTTAGGTCAGTTAGGATCACCACTTTATTTTAAGAATGTGAATTGTCAGAATAATAGTAGAGAATGATTTCAGATTTTATATCTTTCATCACATTCCCGGTGGGTCGGAAGTTTACATACACTCAATTCGTGTTTGGTAGCATTGCCTTTAAATTATTTAACTTGGGTCAAATGTTTCAGGTAGCCTTCCACAGTCCTTCTGTAGCTCAGTTGGTAGAGCATGGTGCTTGTAACGACAGGGTAGTGGGTTCGATCCCCGGGACCACCCATACGTAGAATGTATGCACACATGACTGTAAGTCGCTTTGGATAAAAGCGTCTGCTAAATGGCATTTATTATTATTATTATTCTCACAATAAGTTGTGTGAATTTTGGCCCATTCCTCCTGACAGAGCTGGTGTAACCGAGTCAGGTTTGTAGGCCTCCTTCCTCGCACACAATTTTTCAGTTCTGCCCACAACTATTCTATAGGATTTAGGTCAGGGCTTTGGGATGGCCACTCCAAAACCTTGACTTTGTTGTCCTTAAGCCATTTGGCCACAACTTTAGAAGTATGCTTGGGGTCATGGTCCATATGGAAGACCCATTTGCGACCAAGCTTTAATTTCCTGACTTATGTCTTGAGATGTTGCTTCAATATATCCACCTAATTTTCCTCCCTCATGATGCCATCTATTTTGTGAAGTGCACCTGTCCCTCCTGCAGCAAAGCACCCCCACAACATGATGCTGCCATCCCCGTGCTTCACGGTTGGGATGGTGTTTTTCAGCTTGCAAGCCTCCCCCTTTTTTAATGATGGTCATTATGGCCAAACAGTTCGATTTTTGTTTCATCAGACCAGAGGACATTTCTCCAAAAAGTACAATCTTTGTCCCCATGTGCAGTTTCAAACTGTAGTCTGGCTTTTTTATGGTGGTTTTGGAGCAGTGGCTTCTTCCTTGCTGAGCAGTCTTTCAGGTTATGCCGATAAAGGACTCGTTTTACTGTGGATATAGATACTTTTGTACCTGTTTCCTCCAGCATCTTCACAAGGTGCTTTGCTGTTGGTTTGGGATTGATTTGCACTTTTCGCACCAAAGTACGTTCATCTCTAGGATACAGAATGTGTCTCCTTCCTGAGCGGTATGACATCTGTGTGGTCCCATGGTGTTTATACTTGCGCACTATTGTTTGTACAGATGAACATGGTACCTTCAGGAATTTGGAATTTGACTTGTGGAGGTCTACAATTATTTTTCTGAAGTCTTGGCTGACTTCTTTTGATTTCAAAGAGGCACTGAGTTTGAAGGTAGGCCTTGAAATACATCCACAGGTACACCTCCAATTGACTCAAATGATGTCAATTAGCCTATCAGAAGCTTCTAAAGCCATGACATTATTTTCTGGAATTTTCCAAGCTGTTTAAAGGCACAGTCAACTTAGTGGATGTAAACTTCTGACCCACTGAAATTGTGATACAGGGAATTATAAGTGAAATAATCTGTTTGTAAACAATTGTTGGAAAAACGACTTGCCAAAACTATAGTTTGTTAAAAAGAAATTTGTGGTGGTTGAAAAACGAGTTTTAATGACTCCAACCTAAGTGTATGTAAACTTCCGACTTCAACTGTATACAGTGCCTTCAGAAAGGATTCATACCCTTTGACTTATTACGCATTTTATTGTTACAGCCTTAATTCAAAATATACAGTATTGTCACGCCTTGGTCATTGTATCTTGTGTTTTTGTTATATGTTTGGGTAGGCCAGGGTGTGACATGGGTTTATATGTTGTATTTCGTATTGGGGTTTGTATTAATTGGGAGTGTGTATTAGTAGGGGTGTGTCTAGTTAGGCTTGGCTGCCTGAGGCGATTCCTAATTGGAGTCAGCTGATTCTCGTTGTCTCGGATTGGGAACCGTATTTAGGCAGCCTGAGTGCGCGTTGTATTTCGTGGGTGATTGTACCTGTCTCTGTGTTAGTCACCAGATAGGCTGTATTAGTTTCACTCGTTTGTTGTTTTTGTATTTTCAGTTATTTCATGTACCGCATTATTCTTCATTAAAAGTCATGAGTAACCTACACGTTGCATTTCGGTCTGACTCACTTCAAACAACAGACGAACTTCATTACAAGTGTAGATGTTTTTCTCAGCCATCTACACACAGTACCCCATAATGACAAAGTGAAAACTTGTTTTTGTATTTTTTTAAATTGTATTTAAAATGTATTTAAAATGAAATACAGATATTAATTTACATAAGTTTTCACATCCCTGAGTCAATACATGTTATAATCAATTTGCGATTACAGCTGTTTACCAGTAGTCTTACTGGGTAAGTGTCTAAGAGCTTTGCGTTACAAATGCAAAGAGGCTTGTTGTGTAATTAAACTGAACATTTTTAATTCAGATGTTGACCACTTGTTCAAAACTCACTCAGCCAATCCTTACACCTGTGTTTACGCACAATTTGCATGATGTTTCCACCCCCATGCTTCACAGTAGGTATGGTGTTCTTTGGATGCAACGCAGCATTCTTTGTCCTCCAAACACGACGAGTTGAGTTTTTACCCAATTTTTTTTATTTTGGTTTCATCTGACCATATGACATTCTCCCAATCTTCTTCTGGATCATCCAAATGCTCTCTAGCAAACTTCAGACGGGCCTGGACATGTACTGGCTTAAGCAGGGGGAGACGTCTGGCACTGAAGGATTTGAGTCCCTGGCGGCGTAGTGTGTTACTGATGGTAGGCTTTGTTACTTTGGTCCCAGCTCTCTGCAGGTCATTCACCAGGTCCCCCCGTGTGGTTCTGGGATTTTTGCTCACCGTTCTTGTGATCATTTTGACCCCACGGGGTGAGATCTTGCGTGGTGCCCCAGATCGAGGGAGATTATCATTGGTCTTGTATGTCTTCTATTTCCTAATAATTGCTCCCACAGTTGATTTCTTCAAACCAAGCTGCTTACCTATTGCAGATTCAGTCTTCCCAGCCTGGTGCAGGTCTACAATTTTGTTTCTGGTGTCCTTTGACAGATCTTTGGTCTTGGCCATAGTGGAGTTTGGAGTGTGACTGTTTGAGGTTGTGGACAGGTGTCTTTTATACTGATAACAAGTTCAAACAGGTGCCATTGATACAGGTAACGAGTGGAGGACAGAGGAGCCTCTTAAAGAAGAAGTTACAGGTCTGTGAGAGCCAGAAATCTTGCTTGTTTGTAGGTGACCAAATACTTATTTTCCACCATAATTTGCAAATAAATTCATTAAAAATCCTACAATGTGATTTTCTGGATTATATTCTCTCACTTTGTCTGTCATAGTTGAAGTGAATGATGTAGCCTCTTTCATGATGGAGAACTTGCACAATTGGTGGTCCTTCTAGCTTCATGTTTTTAAGTGGGGAGAACTTGCACACATGACAATTGGTGGTCTGCTAAATGGCATATATAAATACTGTTTTGCCCCACTGTAGGCATTCCTCTTGTCCAGATTGGTTAGGGCAGTGTGATTGTGATTGCGTCGTCTATGGACCTATTAGGGCAGTAAGCAAATTGGAGTGGGTCTAGGGTGTCAGGTATGGTGGAGGTGATATGATCCTTGACTAGTCTCTCAAAGCACTTCATGATGACGGAAGTGTGTGCTACGGGGCGATAGTCCTTAGCGAAAGTCCTTACCTTAGCTTTCTTGGTAACAGGAACAATGGTGGCCCTTTTGAAGCATGTGGGAACAGCAGACTGTGATAAGGATTGATTGAATATGTCCGTAAACACACCAGCCAGCTGGACTGCGCATGCTCTGAGGACGTGGCTGGGGATGCTGTCTTGGCTGGCAGCCTTGCGAGGGTTAACACGTTTAAATGTTTTACTGACGTTGGCTGCAGTGAAGGAGAGCCCGCAGGTTTTGGTAGCGGGTACATTGGTAGTGTCAATGGCACTGTATTGTCCTCAAAGCGAGGAAAGAAGTTGTTTAGTTTGTCTTGGAGGAAGACATCGTGGTCCGCGACAGAGCTGGTTTTCCTTTTGCAGTCCGTGATTGACTGTAAACCCTGCCACATACCTCTTGTGTCTGAGCCGTTGAAGTGGGACTCTACTTTGTCCCTGTATTGATGCTTAGCTTGTTTGATTGCCTTGCGGAGGGAATAGCTACACTGTTTGTATTCGGTCATGTTTCCGGTCACCTTGCCCTGATTAAATACAGTGGTTTGCGCTTTCTGTGTTGCGCGAATGCTGCCATCAATCCACGGTTTCTGGTTGGGGATTGTTTTAATGGACGCTGTGGACACAACATCACAGATGCACTTGCTAATTAACTCGCTCACCAAATCAGCGTATTCATCAATGTTATTGTCCGACGCAATGAAGAACATATCCCAGTCCACGTGATCGAAGCAATTTTGAAGCGTGGAATCCAATTGGTCAGACCAGCGTTGAACAAACCTGAGCACGGGTGCTTCCTGTTTTAGTTTCTGTCTATAGGTTGGGAGCACAAAATGGAGTCGTGGTCAGATTTTCCGAATTGGGGGTGGGGGAGGGCTTTATATGCTTCGCGGAAGTTAGAATAACAATGATCCTGGTTTTGCCAGCCCGGGTCGCGCATTCGATATGCTGATAACATTTAGGGAGCCTCAAAAGAAAGTGCATGGTTATTGATTGCCTTGGTTTCCAAATATTCACGTCTGGACTAGAGATTGAGTGGGTCGAAAGGGAATTAGACTAATTGTTTTAAACTTCTCTACTTTGCCAAGTAAAGTTTTACGGTTAAAACGTTTATTGGGATGTATAGGCTGTGTTTGTTCTGACAATTAGCCTACCTATTTGAAAACAATGGCAGCCTACCTGTGTTGATTTCGATCATAGGCTGGAAAACTTGAGGAATGAGGTAACTCCGATTTCAAAGAGAATACAACTGTTTACAATGGCTTTTCATCACAATTACGCTGGCGAACACTACACTACGCTACTCTCGCGTACCCAAAATTCACATAGTTGACAGATGTCCTTCCGTGTGATTTGGGCTTATGTTAGCTGTGTGACAGTGATGTGTTATGTAGGCCTTATGAAGGGTTGAAGGAACGTGTCAGAGGAGATCATGTCAGAGGAGGTCATATTACACTGGCATAATGACTTTGTCTTCCTTTGCTTGTTACATTCGGACACTCTAATCAACAATTATGTATTTTTTACTCATGTTTATGTGGCAAAACCCTGGTGGCCAAATAAACTCATTTTCTGTGTATGATTAAATGGTTGATTATCTGGCACTGTTTCCCCTTACTGCCCAGTTTATTTGGCTGATTAGCAGGCTGAGAGAGTTAGGCAATGTAAACCCCATTCAGCTCAATAGCCTTTTTATGGTTCAGAGGGGTTCATGATGCTAACACTAATTGCTGGGTTGATTAGTGAGGTGTCTGAATCGCCTCCTTTCTCTCCCAGGTTCTATTCTGCTGTCCCAGTGTGCCTGGAGAAGGCTAGGTGTGTGCGCGTGTGAGCACGTGCTTGCGTGCTGATCGTGGGTGGATCGTTTCAGTAGGACAGCAGAGGCACTAATCGACTCCCGCTTTTCCGCCACTGTCAGCCCTTTCCTGTGAGCTGCAATAAAGATAGATTAACTTAGAGACAATCAAAACATTTTTCGATTCACCACCCTCTTGGCAATAACATGTTTCCAGGTGGTGACAGTAAGAAGAAAACTATCTAAACAACGAGAGGGAGGAAGGCTGTGGCCCACGCTGGTATGCCTTATGTAATAGTCCTGATGTGATATCTATGGATTTCTAATGGAGAGACCCACGGGAGTAGTACGCTATGGATACGGAGAAATATGATACGGTAGACTATAGGTGGATGTATATGTTCCTCTCTTACAGAAACAATGTGTTCTTTAGTCCTGGGGGATCTTTCAGTGTCAACGAGTTGGACACAAAATGTAAATGGGTGATTTTCAAAGGGGACTATCTCAAAATACTGATTTTCTTTGGAATAATTTAAATTCATTGCTTGCTGTCCAACAGAGGAAAACAAACGCAACAGTCCCGAATTGCCATGTCCTTCAGACATACTACCGGTGTATTATAGATTATGAATATCAACACTGAATACAATCAAACGAAAATACTCTCTGACAGGCCACCTGTTGTGTGTGTTTGTAGTGTTTGTGTAACATCTGTATTTACATGTTCCTATGAGTTGTTCATTTAGTGTGGATTTGCATATTATTCAACTGTGTTTGCATATCACTGTGTCTGAGGATCCACAAGCCAGCAAGTCTGTTCCAGTGTGTGGTGTGTGTGTGTGTTTTTGGTTTTACTATCCTTGTGGTGACTCACAAACATAGTAAAACATGGAAAATTCGGACATTTCCCCACACGGAAAAATACTAGTTAGGGATTAGGGTTAGGAGTTAGGTCAAACATGTTTTTGAATGGGAATCAATTGTTTGCTCCACACAAATCTAGTAAAACAAATGTTTGAAATTGTGGGTGTGCATTAATTTGTGTGTGGATGTGCATGGCTCTTCGAGTGGCAGCCAATCATTTCCATCAGACCCTTCCATCAGCCTGTGTGGTCATGGCATGGAGGCAATGACAGAAGGCAGATGTTAAGATGGCCTGATGTCTGTGTTCACATCCACGAGAGCTGTAAATTTGCAGCGGGAAGAGGAAATACACAGCTGGTCAGCCGGTCACTAAGTCAAGGACATTGACATGCAGTAACTCACACTCCAGCTCCTCCTCCTGTCAGAAATGCTTACCATAGTTCTGTCTGAATAAAGTAGTACTTATTGTAGTACATGGTAAGTAGTCTTATATTTGCATGGCATATGCTCCTTACGGAGTAAAAGGGTTTAAGTCAAGTAAGGCCAGGCTCAGAAGAGCAACAAAATGTTATTGGTCAAAGCTTTCAGAGAGTTTGCTGTGGTCAAATCAAATCAATTCAAATTGTATTTGACACACACACACACACACACACACACACACACATATATATATATATATATGAGGAATAAGAAATAAAAGTAACAAATAATTAAAGAGCAGCAGTAAAACAACAATAGCGAGGCTATATACAGGGGGTACCTCTTAGTCGAGGAAATCTAACCAGTGCCCCCGCTATTGGGGCACAAATAACTGAAAAGTTAATATAGACATAACTTGTCAGTATGTAATGAAAAAATTTCCCCCATGGGGATTGGAAGGATTGGACAGAGTTCACATTTCCTTTGTTAGTTGGATGTTAGAGCTTACCATAGCTTTCCGTTAAGCCTTTTGAACAGTAAGCATGCATCTTGTTAGGGATGCCTGAACATGATGCTCTACGAGCTATATCACCTTCAGATCTGACTGTCCAAAGCTCTTATATGTGACTACTTCACCAGTTCCCCAATCACTGTGTGGATGTTGTCTTATTTACTTCCTGAGAGGAAAAAAGTATCTGGTGGTCTGCTCTTGTACAAGGGAGTTGTTGGGAAGAATATAGCAAATTGCACCTCTGTGGAAAGATTTTCATCTGCTGTAACAATGGGGGTGTTTTCTCTAGAGTTTAATGTATGTGAGAGTTAGTGACCTGTTAGTGACCTGCAGAGAACCAATCATCCACTTAGCTGGTGGAGAGACTTAAAGTGTGTGTGTGTGTGCCCCTGTCAGACATGCGGGCATGACTGCGTTTAATGTGTGTCAGGTCATAATCAAATTTAGATGATCAAGATTTAAGCCTGGACTGTTTGTGTAATTGATTTTATCAACAGAGACAGAAGTCAAATGAAGACAGAGGGAGTGATATTTACACAGATTGGACCTGGGCTGGACTGACTTATTTTACCCAGCATGCACTCAGGGCCTGTAATGTCCCCCTTGTTATTTGCATTGTAAGTAACGGGCTAGAATGGCAGAATACATGCCTAGAAGTACTTTTCCTTCTCTCCTACCAGTTATGATTGTTTGTCATCTGCCTTTAGCTGTCAGAGGGGCCCAACACATACAGTGGGGAGAGCAAGTTTTTGATACCCTGCCGATTTTGCCGGTAATCCCACTTACAAAGCATGTAGAGGTCTGTAATTTTTTATCATAGGTACACTTCAACTGTGAGAGACAGAATCTAAAACAAAAATCCAGAAAATCACATTGTATGATTTTTAAGTAATTCATTTGCATTTTATTGCATGACATAAGTATTTGATACATCAGAAAAGCAGAACTTAATATTTGGTACAGAACAATGTGTTTGCAATTACAGAGAGCATACGTTTCCTGTAGTTCTTGACCAGGTTTGCTATGCTATGTATGGTGCAAACACAACACCTCGCATCATCCTGAGAACACCATCCCCACAGCATGATGCTGCCACCACCATGCTTCACTGTGGGGATGTTTTTCCTCGCGGCAGGGACTGGGAAACTGGTCAGAATTAAAGGAATGATCGATGGTGCTAAATACAGGGAAGTTCTTGAGGGAAACTTGTTTCAGTCTTCCAGAGATTTGAGATTGGGACGGAGGTTCACCTTCCAGCAGGACAATGACCATATGCATACTGCTAAAGCAACACTCATTCAAGACATTTAAATATCTTGGAATGGCCTAGTCAAAGCCCAGACCTCAATCCAATTGAGAATCTGTGGTATGACTTAAAGATTGCTGTACACCAGCAGAACCCATCCAAATTGAAGGAGCTGGAGCAGTTTTTCCTTGAAGAATGGGCAAAAATCCAAGTGGCTAGATGTGCCAAGCTTATAGAGACATACCCCAGGAGACTTGCAGCTGTAATTGCTGCAAAAGGTGGCTCTACAAAGTATTGACTTTGGGGGGGGGGGGGGGGGGGGGGGGGGGGGGGGGGGGGGTGAATAGTTAAGCACGCTCAAGTTTTCTGTTTTGTTTTGTCTTATTTCTTGTTTGTTTCACAAAAAAATGATTTAGCATCTTTAAAGTGGTAGGCATGTTGTGTAAATCAAATGAAACAAACTCCCCCAAAAATCTATTGTAATTCCAGGTTGTAAGGCAACAAAATAGGAAAAATGCCAAGGGAGGTGAATACTTTCACAAGCCACTGTATAGCGATGTTATCTTTGTGTTCATCTGAGACTAACATGAGTGTCCTCCAATTTGCTCATACTTGGGCTTGTTTGGTTTACAACTTGAGATGTTTCAGTGCGTGCAGGGCATCTTGCTGTCAAGCCATGTCAACGCTCACAGTCTCTCACATATCTCTTATGTCTACTATATTTCTGAATCCAACCATCAATTTTGTCTTTGTTCTTTCTCCAGAAACTATGCCTACTGGCGACTACTGAGGAGGACATCTTTGCCCATCTGGGTTTGGAGTATGTGGAGCCTTGGCAGAGAAATGCATAAGCATCATCCTCTCACAGACACCCATACAATACCACCTTTATACATACAGTACATTAGGGGTTCCCAACTTTTTAATTCTCAGCCCACCTTCCAACATTGGGAAACACATTTTGCAATGGGGTGTAGAAATAGTTAGCTGTTTTAAAGCTAATTTCCTGCAGTTCTACAGATTTTGGCATGTCTTACTTATGTTTATGTAATATCTGAGTGAGTTAAACATTACAACAAAATGAATGGGCTAAAAACCTAGCTACAAAACATTAGCTGACATGGGCTAGTTGATTTGGACATTTCTGACAAGTTATAAATCGCAATCTAATAACTGACATGACAATAGGAAAAACTGCTGATGCACCACCCAATTTAGAAATGTCAACTTTCAAGAGTAAGTTGAAAGCCCGACTGAGTTCCTTAAAAAAATATGTTTTGGGGAACTCCGCGCCACAACTGCCATCCCCTTGATCCCCCGCAGTTTGGGAACCACTGCAGTACATAATTCCCATCTGTCTCCCCCCTCGGCTACACACCACTGCAATCTCATTTCAAAGAGCCTAATCTGGGTTGATTTTTATACTTGTGTTCTGTTGTCAGACTACATACTGATGTATGATTCATGATTATATTCTTTTCATCATGCCTGGCTTTTTTCTCTTAGCCTCTTAGTATATAAAAATTCTGTTCTGTCATTCAAAACCCTTTTTTCTCTGAGTATTCTTATGTGATTGATACATAACTACATAAATCAAATGGCTACGAGGTAAAAAGGGAAGAGGAGAGGGGCATAAGCGCGGGCAAGAGAGAGAAAGTCCCTTGTTGAGTAAAATGGTTGTAATCACCCTCCTCCTGGCAGGACAGCACTCGAAGTGAACCGGAGCCAAGCCTCCTGGGAATGGAGAGGAAGGTAATGAGCTGCAGATAGAGGTGCATTCAGCATCCCCGTTTAGCCTCCGTTAGTGCCTCCACATCCACTGGAGGGCATTTACAGTAGCAACCGCCCACTACTGCTACAGCCTCCTCCCCTCAGTCTGCTGTGTCGCAATGAATCCCTTCCCTAGGTGCAGGAATGAATTGTGCTGATTAAGGCCAATCAACCGTACTGGAGATACTGCAATCACCAGGCTTCATATGACAGGTCAGTTTACATTGTAAATACAGTCATTTACAGATGTAGAATTTTAATTTGAGACAGTTTGCTACAGCAGGAAAATAATCTTGCAGCAACAGGAAATGCGCATTATTGTGTGGATTATAATTAATGGACATTTTTGTAGGGGTTGAGACATTTTTTCTCAAATCAAGTCAGAAATTCAAATTCAGAAATTCCAAAGTGGAATCAAGTCAGAAATTTCGACAAACTTTCGAAACCAATTTGGCATTTCCTGCTGTGCAGAACAATTCTCGGCAACAAAGGAGTGATCAAATTAACATCCTACATCGGTAGTAAGTGTTGCTGTTTTAAGGGCCTCTTATTAGGAAGCATGCTATTACTCTTCTTATGGTAGCTGTGCTGGGTCATACAGATTCATCTGCTGAAGATATAAAGAGCACAGTCCTCCAGCCGCACAGTAGCATGGCCTGCTGTCCTGTCCACAACCTAGCCCAGTTTCCCATGATGCTCAGATCAAGCACATCCCATGATACCGCTGAAAGATCACTGGGGCTATCACATCCTAGTGAATCACCCTATTTAAAGATCTTTAAGTAGAGCATAACAGGCACTTTGAGGACTCGACCCCAGGGCCTAGCTCTCCCTCTCACCCCCCTCTCTCCCCTATCCTGGCTGGCCGGTCAAACAGAGAGTCACACTAACTGCATTCTGAGACAGGCCTACACAGTGGTGTTGAAACTGGAGCTCTATCTGCCTTTCTCTGGAGGCCTGGGTCATTGGGTTGTATAATAATAAAACGATGGCAATGAATGTTTCACTGTCCAGCTGAGGCAGCTTATTTAATACTGCATGGACAAATACTTTTTAGCTGTGATGTCTTCAGTAACTATGGGAGGAATTCAGACCCGAGTTACCAGTGCGTAAATTGAACATAATTCAATGTTTATGCACTTTTCTCTCTACCCGTATTCTGACCTTAAACTTACGCATGGGAAAAGCCAGTGCCAGCAAGGTACACATTTGAATAAGGATACGATGAATAAGGTTGCGCAACCTGTTGTTTCCAAGTGGAAAAACATCAAATACATTTTTTCCTGACATAAATAACACCGTTCTCTATGCACTGTCATTTACTAATTGGTTAAGAGCTATTGATTGGGAATTTAGGCTTGGTTTCTGTACAAGCACTTTGACAACTGCTGATGTAAAAAGACTCCCAAAGAGCTCGGTGCGTACCTGCGTAAGGTAAGTCTGAATATTAATTAGAACCAAAAGCGGCCATCGACGGCTTTTCTTTAAATCACTATAGCAGATGCGAACATCCTAGTTTTTTAAACAATAATATCTGTGTCAATATCGCAAAATAAAATTGCTAACAACCTGTTGTCGTATTCACGTGGTTGTTGCCATCAACCAGAGAAATGGCATGCTGCCATTTTGAATAAAAAATCAAAATCATTCCTCAAAATGACGGCCCCCGAAGCAGACACAACTTTTCACTGTGAAAGAGGCTTTATCTATGTAGGCTAGTGATACGGATTCTCACACATCCTTGCACCTTGAAAAGTGATGATCTTGAGTGGAATAAGTAAACAGATATATGTTTGGTGTTGTCATTGTCTGATGCTGTGAAACTTGAGGAATAGCTCACAGATGAACAAATGCTGTCATGTCATGATAACTTGGTACTTTAGTGGTGGATCTTGAATGATTGCTCTCTGTCTCATAGAAACAGTTGCAGTGCTTAGTCGTATATAATCAGCTAACTAGATGTTTGTTTTGTCTTGTTAATACCTATGTAATTCATTTGGAAACTGTCCCAGCTTCGTAACTAACCAGCTAACATTGGCGAACTCTGTAGTTAGTCAGTCAGGCAAGAGTTGATTGGAGGAGAGAGAGAGAGCGAGTGTGTGTGTGTGTGTGTGTGTGTGTGTGTGTGTGTGTGTGTGTGTGTGTGTGTGTGTGTGTGTGTGTGTGTGTGTGTGTGTGTGTGTGTGTGTGTGTGTGTGTGTGGAATGGGAGGCCTGTAACTATATCACACAATTTATTATGGAGAACCCTTATTAGGAAGAGAGTATGTGTATGGTTGAGAAAAAAGAAAAGGGAAGGAAGAGAGACAGTGTGAGGAAGAGAGAAAGTTGATGTTCCTGACTAAAAATGTATTCTATTTGTTGCTCTTCTCCTTTTCCTCTGTTACTCTGCTCCTCTAGGTCAGTGAACGTGAGGTAAGTGATTCTGAGAGTCGGGGCTCAGCAGCAAAAGGCAGGGAGCAAGAGCAGTTAGAGATGATTGGAGGGATAGAAATGTGGCGAGAGGAAGAGGAGAGTGAATAGGAGGGAGAGCAGAAGAGGCGAGTGAAGGAGAGGGAGAGGAGAGTGGAGGGAGAGGAACACGGAGAGGAGGAAGAAGAGGGGGGAGAGGACGAAGCAGAGGATGAAGCAGCGGGAGATGAGGAAGAAGAGGGAGATCACACCCGAGAGGGGAGCCTACGTTTCCATGGCATGTGTCTGCCCCAAGTCCCACCACTCACCACACAGTCTGGGCCTAAAGTGCATTCAAAATGCAGCTTTTGCATTCACTTTGTGACATGGGCACAATGGCAGGAAGAGGGGAGCCAAGAATGTGGCACCGGGGTGTGTGGACGGAGTTACAACTCATTTGAAGGCAGGTGAAGTTTGAAGGGCTCAAGAGTGTGTGTGGTGTGCATCCGAAGTGGATGCAGGGCGAAGAGTGGGAGATGAGTGGGAGATGTGTAAAACCCTCCTTTAGGTGCTCTACTGTTCTGTGCCACTTTGCAGGGTGGGGATGTGCTTCCGCAAGTTCCATTACATGCTGTAGGCTAAATGCAAACACTAAAGTGACTGTGTGAAATATGAATGTATCCTACAAATCATTCATTGTCTCTGAAGAGTTATGTATCTTCCCTCTTTATCTCTCTCTATCTAATAGTTGTTACATCCACTGAATTGTTGTCAAAGTAGGCTACTCTTTTTACATTTCTACATTTTGTGTCAGGCTTGGTCTGTACTAAATCTTATTGAGTGAAGTTACCTACATTTAAGGGATAATGCACAAGAAGCCGGTGTTTGGAGGATATATTGACAGGGGTGTTGTCAGGCCCAAGACTAAGTCTTTTGTGGACAATTCTTTTTTTTCTGACCCAGGCAGAATTTACCCAATGCAATTTCCCAATTGTTTGTGCAGTTCTAGTCTGCAGATATTTGCGCAACTCCCGTCAGAACAAGATCTGCAACACACGTGTTCATATTTTGCATCTGCATCACAGTCATTGTTGTTTGTGTTTCAAATAATAACTTTGAAATGTGTGCCTTTCTTTCAAAGTAAGTGCCTTATTGCGTTATAATAGTTTCTGTATGTCGCATTATGCCATTTTTACTGCAGCTCACTGCATGTATGGAGCATAATATATTTGTGTATATTCCTTATAACTGCGGTGTCACCTCCTGACTTTAGTTCAGTGTTCAGTTTAATAAATATATTATGGACACTTATCTCGCTGCACATTGGTCCGATATTTCCTACTCCTCCTCAGAAGAGGAGGAAAATCGTTACAAGCAGACACACGAAGAAACCTTACTCATTTCATAACCTTTATGGTGTTATGTTCAATCATGCTTATGTAGCTAGCTACATTCTCCTATTAGCTCTGTAAAACAATGCTAATTGAGTCCGGGAAGTATTATCTTGTGTTGTATTTTGAAGCTACCCTGGCCTTGTGACTCCCAAGTGGCGCAGCGGTAAGCATCTTAGTGCTAGAGGCATCACTACAGACACCCTGGTTCAAATCCAGGCTACGTTTCTATCAAAGTAAGTGACTTATTACATTATAATAGTTTCTGTATGTGATTTGTATGTCCATTTACCAAAAATACCTTGTTCAGTAATCACCTCACCTGTTAGATGGCGGTGAACTATGTGGCCATTGAGGGCAGCAGTGTCAATCAGATGGAAAAATGTCTTCTTATCCATTTACATTTACATTTACATTTAAGTCATTTAGCAGACGCTCTTATCCAGAGCGACTTACAAATTGGTGCATTCACCTTATGACATCCAGTGGGACAGTCACTTAACAATAGTGCATCTAAAACTTAGGGGGGGTGGGGTGAGAGGGATTACTTAACCTATCCTAGGTATTCCTTAAAGAGGTGGGGTTTCAGGTGTCTCCGGAAGGTGGTGATTGACTCCGCTGTCCTGGCGTCGTGAGGGAGTTTGTTCCACCATTGGGGGGCCAGGGCAGCGAACAGTTTTGACTGGGCTGAGCGGGAGCTGTACTTCCTCAGTGGTAGGGAGGCGAGCAGGCCAGAGGTGGATGAACGCAGTGCCCTTGTTTGGGTGTAGGGCCTGATCAGAGCCTGGAGGTACTGAGGTGCCGTTCCCCTCACAGCTCCGTAGGCAAGCACCATGGTCTTGTAGCGGATGCGAGCTTCAACTGGAAGCCAGTGGAGAGAACGGAGGAGCGGGGTGACGTGAGAGAACTTGGGAAGGTTGAACACCAGACGGGCTGCGGCGTTCTGGATGAGTTGAAGGGGTTTAATGGCACAGGCAGGGAGCCCAGCCAACAGCGAGTTGCAGTAATCCAGACGGGAGATGACAAGTGCCTGGATTAGGACCTGCGCCGCTTCCTGTGTGAGGCAGGGTCGTACTCTGCGGATGTTGTAGAGCATGAACCTACAGGAACGGGCCACCGCCTTGATGTTAGTTGAGAACGACAGGGTGTTGTCCAGGATCACACCAAGGTTCTTGGCGCTCTGGGAGGAGGACACAGTGGAGTTGTCAACCGTGATGGCGAGATCATGGAACGGGCAGTCCTTCCCCGGGAGGAAGAGCAGCTCCGTCTTGCCGAGGTTCAGCTTGAGGTGGTGATCCGTCATCCACACTGATATGTCTGCCAGACATGCAGAGATGCGATTCGCCACCTGGTCATCAGAAGGGGGAAAGGAGAAGATTAATTGTGTGTCGTCTGCATAGCAATGATAAGAGAGACCATGTGAGGTTATGACAGAGCCAAGTGACTTGGTGTATAGCGAGAATAGGAGAGGGCCAAGAACAGAGCCCTGGGGGACACCAGTGGTGAGAGCGCGTGGTGAGGAGACAGATTCTCGCCACGCCACCTGGTAGGAGCGACCTGTCAGGTAGGACGCAATCCAAGCGTGGGCCGCGCCGGAGATGCCCAACTCGGAGAGGGTGGAGAGGAGGATCTGATGGTTCACAGTATCGAAGGCAGCCGATAGATCTAGAAGGATGAGAGCAGAGGAGAGAGAGTTAGCTTTAGCAGTGCGGAGCGCCTCCGTGATACAGAGGAGAGCAGTCTCAGTTGAATGACTAGTCTTGAAACCTGACTGATTTGGATCAAGAAGGTCATTCAGAGAGAGATAGCGGGAGAGCTGGCCAAGGACGGCACGTTCAAGAGTTTTGGAGAGAAAAGAAAGAAGGGATACTGGTCTGTAATTGTTGACATCGGAGGGATCGAGTGTAGGTTTTTTCAGAAGGGGTGCAACTCTCGCTCTCTTGAAGACGGAAGGGACGTAGCCAACGGTCAGGGATGAGTTGATGAGCGAGGTGAGGTAAGGGAGAAGGTCTCCGGAAATGGTCTGGAGAAGAGAGGAGGGGATAGGGTCAAGCGGGCAGGTTGTTGGGCGGCCGGCCGTCACAAGACGCGAGATTTCATCTGGAGAGAGAGGGGAGAAAGAGGTCAGAGCATAGGGTAGGGCAGTGTGAGCAGAACCAGCGGTGTCGTTTGACTTAGCAAACGAGGATCGGATGTCGTCGACCTTCTTTTCAAAATGGTTGACGAAGTCATCTGCAGAGAGGGAGGAGGGGGGAGGGGGCGGAGGATTCAGGAGGGAGGAGAAGGTGGCAAAGAGCTTCCTAGGGTTAGAGGCAGAAGCTTGGAATTTAGCGTGGTAGAAAGTGGCTTTAGCAGCAGAGACAGAGGAGGAAAATGTAGAGAGGAGGGAGTGAAAGGATGCCAGGTCCGCAGGGAGGCGAGTTTTCCTCCATTTCCGCTCGGCTGCCCGGAGCCCTGTTCTGTGAGCTCGCAATGAGTCATCGAGCCACGGAGCGGGAGGGGAGGACCGAGCCGGCCTGGAGGATAGGGGACATAGAGAGTCAAGGGATGCAGAGAGGGAGGAGAGGAGGGTTGAGGAGGCAGAATCAGGAGATAGGTGGGAGAAGGTTTGAGCGGAGGGAAGAGATGATAGGATGGAAGAGGAGAGAGTAGCGGGGGAGAGAGAGCGAAGGTTGGGACGGCGCGATACCATCCGAGTAGGGGCAGTGTGGGAGGTGTTGGATGAGAGCGAGAGGGAAAAGGATACAAGGCAGTGGTCGGAGACTTGGAGGGGAGTTGCAATGAGGTTAGTGGAAGAACAGCATCTAGTAAAGATGAGGTCGAGCGTATTGCCTGCCTTGTGAGTAGGGGGGAAGGTGAGAGGGTGAGGTCAAAAGAGGAGAGGAGTGGAAAGAAGGAGGCAGAGAGGAAAGAGTCAAAGGTAGACGTGGGGAGGTTAAAGTCGCCCAGAACTGTGAGAGGTGAGCCGTCCTCAGGAAAGGAGCTTATCAAGGCATCAAGCTCATTGATGAACTCTCCGAGGGAACCTGGAGGGCGATAAATGATAAGGATGTTAAGCTTGAAAGGGCTAGTGACTGTGACAGCATGGAATTCAAAGGAGGCGATAGACAGATGGGTAAGGGGAGAAAGAGAGAATGACCACTTGGGAGAGATGAGGATCCCGGTGCCACCACCCCGCTGACCAGACGCTCTCGGGGTGTGCGAGAACACGTGGGCGGACGAAGAGAGAGCAGTAGGAGTAGCAGTGTTGTCTGTGGTGATCCATGTTTCCGTCAGGGCCAAGAAGTCGAGGGACTGGAGGGAGGCATGGGCTGAGATGAACTCTGCCTTGTTGACCGCAGATTGGCAGTTCCAGAGGCTACCGGAGACCTGGAACTCCACGTGGGTCGTGCGCGCTGGGACCACCAGAGTAGGGTGGCCGCGGCCACGCGGTGAGGAGCGTTTGTATGGTCTGTGCAGAGAGGAGAGAACAGGGATAAACCGACACATAGTTGACAGGCTACAGAAGAGGCTACGCTAATGCAAAGGAGATTGGAATGACAAGTGGACTACACGTCTCGAATGTTCAGAAAGTTAAGCTACGTAGCAAGAATCTTATTGACTAAAATGATTAAAATGATACAGTACTGCTGAAGTAGGCCAGCTGGCAGTGGGTGCGTTGTTGACACTACACTAATCAAGTCGTTCCGTTGAGTGTAATAGTTTCTGCAGTGTTGCTATTCGGGGCTAGCAGGCTAGCTAGCAGTGTTGTTTACGTTACGTTGCGTTAAAAGAACGACAATAGATGGCTAGCGAACCTAGAAAATCGCTCTAGACTACACAATTATCTTTGATACAAAGACGGCTATGTAGCTAGCTAAGTAGCTAGCTACGATCAAACAAATCAAACCGTTGTACTGTAATGAAAATGAAGTGAAAATGTGATACAACCTGTGAATGCGACCGGGTAGTTGAGTTCTATACAGAAGACGTTGGCTAGCGTTGGCTAGCTGTTGGCTAGCTAGCAGAGTCACCTACGTTAAGGACGACAAATAGCTGGCTAGCTAACCTCGGTAAATTAAGATAATCACTCTAAGACTACACACTCTAAACCTAAACAACACAATTATCTTGGATACGATGATACGATGATACGAAGACAGCAAAGACAGCTATGTAGCTAGCTGACACTAAACTAATCAAGTCGTTCAGTTGAGTGTAACAGTTTCTCCAGTGCAGCTAATCAGTGGACGTTAGCTAGCTGGCTAGTGAAGACTAGTGAAGACTACGTTAGGACGGCGAAATACGATAATTACGCAATTATCTTTTGATACAAAGACGACTTTGTCATTTTCCAACTGCATTCAAATCAAATCAAAATCAAATCAAATGTATTTATATTGCCCTTCGTACATCAGCTGATATCTCAAAGTGATGTATAGAAACCCAGCCTAAAACCCCAAACAGCAAGCAATGCAGGTGTAGAAGCACGGTGGCTAGGAAAAACTCCCTAGAAAGGCCAAAACCTAGGAAGAAACCTAGAGAGGAACCAGGCTATGTGGGGTGGCCAGTCCTCTTCTGGCTGTGCCGGGTGGAGATTATAACAGAACATGGCCAAGATGTTCAAATGTTCATAAATGACCAGCAGGGTCGAATAATAGTAAGGCAGAACAGTTGAAACTGGAGCAGCAGCATGGCCAGGTGGACTGGGGACAGCAAGGAGTCATCATGTCAGGTAGTCCTGGGGCATGGTCCTAGGGCTCAGGTCCTCCGAGAGAGAGAAAGAAAGAGAGAAGGAGAGAATTAGAGAACGCACACTTAGATTCACACAGGACACCGAATAGGACAGGAGAGGTACTCCAGATATAACAAACTGACCCTAGCCCCCCAACACATAAACTACTGCAGCATAAATACTGGAGTCTGAGACAGGAGGGGTCAGGAGACACTGTGGCCCCATCCGAGGACACCCCCGGACAGGGCCAAACAGGAAGGATATAACCCCACCCACTTTGCCAAAGCACAGCCCCCACACCACTAGAGGGATATCTTCAACCATCCTGAGACAAGGCTGAGTATAGCCCACAAAGTTCTCCGCCACGGCACAACCCAAGAGGGGGGGGGCGCCAACCCAGACAGGATGACCACAACAGTGAATCAACCCACTCAGGTGACGCACCGCCTCCAGGGACGGCATGAGAAAGCCCCAGTAAGCCAGTGACTCAGCCCCCGTACTAGGGTTAGAGGCAGAGAATCCCAGTGGAAAGAGGAGAACCGGCCAGGCAGAGACAGCAAGGGCGGTTCGTTGCTCCAGAGCCTTTCCGTTCACCTTCCCACTCCTGGGCCAGACTACACTCAATCATATGACCCACTGAAGAGATGAGTCTTCAGTAAAGACTTAAAGGTTGAGACCGAGTTTGCGTCTCTGTCATGGGTAGGCAGACCGTTCCATAAAAATGGAGCTCTATAGGAGAAAGCCCTGCCTCCAGCTGTTTGCTTAGAAATTCTAGGGACAATTAGGAGGCCTGCGTCTTGTGACCGTAGCGTACGTGTGGTATGTACGGCAGGACCAAATCAGAGAGATAGGTAGGAGCAAGCCCATGTAATGCTTTGTAGGGTAGCAGTAAAACCTTGAAATCAGCCCTTGCTTTGACAGGAAGCCAGTGTAGAGAGGCTAGCACTGGAGTAATATGATCAACTTTTTGGGTTCTAGTCAGGATTCTAGCAGCCGTATTTAGCACTAACTGAAGTTTATTTAGTGCTTTATCCGGGTAGCCGGAAAGCAGAGCATTGCAGTAGTCTAACCTAGAAGTGACAAAAGCATGGATTAATTTTTCTGCATCATTTTTGGACAGAAAGTTTCTGATTTTTGCAATGTTACGTAGATGGAAAAAATCTGTCCTTGAAATGGTCTTGATATGTTCTTCAAAAGAGAGATCAGGGTCCAGAGTAACGCCGAGGTCCACATTCCACAAAGCTTTTTATCATGTCCGCCTTATCCACTGCCTCCTTTTTGAGGTTATAGTCAAGCACATAGTCTGGTTTGATTTCTCTTTCTCCCGTCAGCTGGTCCACCTTCCCTGTGGCCGACATCGTTGCTGTATGGACAGTGCAGAGGACATGGACGTTTCGTTTGTCATGCCACTTTACTGCCAGCTGTTGACCGTTCTCCTTAAACTCCACCTCCCCTCTCCGCATCTTCCTGCATCCGAATGCCAGCATCCCCTTCCTGTTCGACCCGACTGTGCCACAAGCCCCTGTGCTGTTGGAGAGCAGATGCCGGAAGACTGTGGGACTGCTGTAACAATTGTCCACATACAAAGTGTGTCCCCTGCTGAGATGAGGAGCCAGCATGGTCATCACCGTGGACCCGACACCCCAAGCCCCTCAAAATGTTTGATTTCAGTGGTGGACCCTGTGTAAACTATAATGTCCTGGACAAACCCTGTCTTCACGTCGCGCATGACAAAGAACCTGACCCCAAACCTGTGCCTTTTGGAGGGAATATTGACGGAACGCCAGCATATCGTTCCATACCATCAGGGACTCATCAATCCATAGGTCCTTGTATGGCACAAAGACCCAACCAAATGCCAATGTCAGGCTGGTAAGAACATTTCTTATTTGGTACAACGGGTCATTTAGGATGGCAGTAGCATTGTTGATGAAATGCGGTCATCGCAGCAGAACTAGGAAGCGGTCTTGGGAAAAGAGGTTGGCAAAGAAGGGAGTTGCAAACATAGGATCTGTGCTCCAGTATTCTCTTAGGGAGTTCTTCTTTACTATTCCCATGAGAAGGACTCACCAGGAAGGTATACATTTCACTAATTGTGGTTGTCACCCATTTAGCAAGTTTCCCCCCCACTCCTGGCTCTCTTCTCCTGTAGTTCCAAGGCATAGCGATTGGTCTCCTCTACTATGTCTCCCACCAGCTCCTCTGTCAGAAACAACTTGAAGCACTCTGCCTCAGATGGAAATGGCAAGGGGCGTTGCACTCCAGACGGGGACTCATCAAAGCAAACAGCAGGGCCAGGTTGGGGTGAGATGGCTCAGGCCTTCCAGCTGAACCTTTCCACAGAACTCCTGTACTTCATCCACTGTCGGTCTGCTTCCATCACTACCAGCATCTTCAAAGGGACCTGGGACTTCGTCAGTGGACAAGGAGTCCTCAGATTCAGGGTTCTCAATGGCTACAAGGTTGGGGAGCAGTTCCTCACTGTCAGAATCTGATTCCTGACTTTCATAATCAGACTCATTGTCAGAATTAAAAACATCTCCAGAATTTCCGCATTTGTGAGTTGTCTCCTTGTGAAAGACATTGCTAATTCTACAGTTTATCTCACTAGCTATAAACATACAGCAATAACAACACTGAATGGCTCAGAGTGGGAGTGAGAGGTTATGTGATTGACTGCCGGCACGTGCCACTTGTATCAATAAATCACTATCAGAAAATGTTTAGTGTGGTAATTATTTACATATTTACTGTTTTATTCACATGTTTTCAAGTTCTATTGACATATCATTTATTTCAATTCTTGCATAGATTGTAATGGGCACATATTATGTGTGTAAAATACTTTTTTGATGGTTGTACTGATTATGATGAGCTAAGCTAATTCCAGCTATGTGTGGAGCCATGTTTGACATACAATGCATTCTGGGTATCAGAACAGGTCTGTCGGACCAAAGATGTTATAACAAAATGAGGTGATTAAGGGTTCACAATTTTTTTGAGAACTTCTGGAAGTGAATGGTGGGATGTGAACGATGGTAGACGACACACCCCCTTCAACATGCATACTATAAACAGACCAAACTCATCTTGTCTTCTCTTATCTTTGGTTTCTGTGAGAAGCTACCCATTGTCAGATTACTTTAGATTTCTAGAAAGTGTTTTACTCAATTATTTCAATAAATGGTGAGCTCACCCGTGATGAGATTAATTATAATAGTAATAGCTATTAGCTAATTCATATTGTAGTTTATGTCAGCCGAGAGTTATAAAAATATATGACTGCTTGTGTTACATTAATCTTAGCGCTAAAACTATTGGATTATTGTGTTATGTTGTAGTAGATACTTCAGTGAATGTATGAACATTGCATCCAAAAATAAACTGCTCACATTCTGGACAACTTTGTAACGACTGTGTTTGTGCAAAATGTTTCTGAAAAAAAGTGTGGCCAGCTCAAATGCTGATTGTTGCGTCATGTATGACACTTGTATTTTCATGAACGTTTAATATTCTGATTTTTGTATTTTAAATTTTGCGGTCTGCAATTTCACCAGATGTTGTCGAGGTGGGTCACTAGCGCCCCACCTAGCCCAAAGAGTTGTTTAAGCTGTTTTCTAGTGACATTTATTTGGATACATCCTTAACAATGAGCTAAGGAGGAGTGATTTCACCTGGCATAGAAAATGTGCACCCTCGTCAGGACACTGTTGGTCAGAGGAGCTAGCCAACAACAAACGTCTTGTTTGTCAGGTCAACCAGCCTTTTTGTTCTCAGCTCCTGCTTTTTCAGGTCTCTCTTTTTCTCGCCCTCCTGGTTTTGACCCTTGCCTGTCCGGACTCTGAGCCCACCTGCCTGACCACTCTGCCTGCCACTAACCCTGCCTGCCGACCTACACCTTTGCCCCACTTCTGGATTGTTGACCAGTGCCTACCCTGACCTTGAGCCTGCCTGCCATCCGGGCCACTTCGCCCCCGCCGCATTGACCTTATGACTACGGGATTGACCTTCACCCTAGCATGACTCCGCCTGAAGACGACTGTTCTCTGTCGGGACCAGAGACCAAGTCGATGGAGAACTACATTGGGGACTCCCTTACTGCAGGATTCATCCATCCTTCTTCTTCTTCCGCCGGCTCAGGGTTCTTCTTTGTGGAGAAGAAGGACAAGACCCTGTGCCCGTGCCTCGACTACCGGGGTCTCAACAACATAACGTTGAAGACCCGCTACCCGCTACAACTCATTCCCTCAGCCTTCAAGACACTCCAGGGGGCCACAATGTTATCCAAGCTAGATCTACGTAACACCTACCACCTGGTGCAGATACAGGAAGGGGACGAGTGGAAGACCACCTTCAACATGGCCAGCGGTCACTACGAGTATCTGGTTATGCCATTTGGCCTTACCAACGCCCCTGCTGTGTTCAGCATTCAGGATTAGACCCACCCGTTATATAATTTGAAATAGTCTCTGAATAGTTGTTTGCATTTTTACATGATCTATCTCCGTTTGAGTGTTCCCTGGGGTATCAGCCCCTGCTCTTCCCTGAGCAGGAGGAAGAAGTCGGCATACCTTCTGCCCAGATGTTTGTCCGCTGCTGTAACAATGTATAAATGCAAACAACTATTCAGAGACTATTTCAAATTATATAATGCTCCTGTTTGCCTGAATCAAAGACGAGTGCTCCCACCTCTCACACACATTTTACAGTGTGTATTCTGTGATGCAAGGTGAGAAACGGTGACAGAATCCACTGTATACGAAAGTGAATTACTGGCGATCTCATTCATACATTGTTGTGTTTGTTTGCTCTGCTTTGCAATGAACCAACAGACCAGCATTCAGGAGTCGCCTTCACTGTTGATGTTGAGACTGGTGTTTAATGAAGCTACCAGCTGAGGACTCGTGAGGTGTCTGTTTCTCAAACTAGACACTGTAATGTACTTCTCCTCTTGCTCAGTTGTGCACCGGGGCCTCTCACTCCTCTTTCTATTCTGGTTAGAGTCAGTTTGTGCTGTTCTGTGAAGGGAGTAGTACACAGCGTTGTACGAGATCTTCAGTTTCTTGGCAGTTTCCCGCATGGATTAGACTTCATTTCGCAGAACAAGAATAGACTTTCAGAAGAAAGTTCTTTGTTTCTGGCCATTTGAGCCTGTAATCGAACCCACAAATGTTGATGCTCCAGATACTCCACTAGTCAAAGGAAGGCCAGTTGTATTGCTTCTTTAATCAGAAAAGCAGTTTTCAGCTGTGCTCACATAATTGCAAAAGGGTTTTCTAATGATCAATTAGCCTTTTAAAATGATAAACTTGGATTAGCTAACACAAGAGTGATGGTTGCTGATAATGGGCCTCTGTATGCCTATGTAGATATTCCATTAACTTTCAACTTTCAAAAACAAGGACATTTCTAAGTGACCCCACTTTTGAACAGCAATATATATATATATATATATATATATATATACCCTGCTCAAAAAAATAAAGGCAACACTTAAACAACACAATGTAACTCCAAGTCAGTCACACTTCTGTGAAAACAAAGTGTCCACTTAGGAAGCAACACTGATTGACAATAAACTGCACATGCTGTTGTGCAAATGGAATAGACAACAGGTGGAAATTATAGGCAATTAGCAAGACACCCCCAATAAAGGAGTGGTTCTGCAGGTGGTGAACACAGACCATTTCTCAGTTCCTATGCTTCCTGGCTGACGTTTTGGTCACTTGAATGCTGGTGATGCTTTCACTCTAGTGGTAGCATGAGACGGAGTCTACAACCCACACAAGTGGCTCAGGTAGCGCAGCTCATCCAGGATGACACATCAATGCGAGCTGTGGCAAGAAGGTTTGCTGTGTCTGTCAGCGTAGTGTCCAGAGCATGGAGGCGCTACCAGGAGACAGGCCAGTACATCAGGAGACGTGGAGGAGGCCGTAGGAGTGCAACAACCCAGCAGCAGGACCGCTACCTCCGCCTTTGTGCAAGGAGGAGCAGGAGGAGTACTGCCAGAGCCCTGCAAAATGGCCTCCAGCAGGCCACAAATGTGCATGTGTCTGCTCAAATGGTCAGAAACAGACTCCATGAGGGTGGTATGAGTGCCCGACGTCCACAGGTGGGGGTTGTGCTTACACCCCGACACTGTGCAGGGCGTTTGGCATATAACAGTGTGCTCTTCACAGATGAAAGCAGGTTCACACTGAGCACATGTGACAGTCTGGAGATGCCGTGGAGAACGTTCTGCTGCCTGCAACATCCTCCAGCATGACCGGTTTGGCGGTGGGTCAGTCATGGTGTGGAGTGGCATTTCTTTGGGGTGCCGCACAGCCCTCCATGTGCTCGCCATAGGTAGCCTGACTGCCATTAGGTACCGAGATGAGATCCTCAGACCCCTTGTGAGACCATATGCTGGTGCGGTTGGCCCTGGGTTCCTCCTAATGCAAGACAATGCTAGATCTCATGTGGCTGGAGTGTGTCAGCAGTTCCTGCAAGAGGAAGGCATTGGTGCTATGGACTGGCCCGCCCGTTCCCCAGACCTGAATCCAATCGAGCACATCTGGGACATCATGCCTCGCTCCATCCACCAATCCAAGTCCATTTGCCACGTTGCACCACAGACTGTCCAGGAGTTGTAGGGAGGTCATACAGGCACGTGGAGGCCACACACACTACTGAGCCTCATTTTGACTTGTTTTAAGGACATTACATCAAATTTGGATCAGCCTGTAGTGTGGTTTTCCACTTTAATTTTGAGTGTGACTCCAAATCCAGACCTCCATGGGTTCATAAATTTGATTTCCATTGATCATTTTTGTGTGATTCTGTTGTCAGCACATTCAACTATGTAAAGAAAAAAGTATTTAATAAGAATATTTCATTCATTCAGATCTAGGATGTGTTATTTTAGTGTTCCCTTTATTTTTTTGAGCAGTGTATATATAATTTTTATGGAAACACAGACTGGGTCTCAACTTACAAGTGAGAGTGAGAATAGTAGAATACACCAGATGCCATTTAGAAATGTGTTTGTGCATTAGCTTTTCTTTTGTTATTCCAGTCACTGACAGTAGTTAGCCATGTCAGCTAAGAATTTTTTGATTGGTAGTTAGTCTAGCCAGCTAAATAAACATAGAGTAATCATGGCCGAATACCGACCAGACACTTCAAGAGGGCTGTGACCTCCAGAGGACACCCACATTGAATTTCAGAGTCATTCTCGCTCAGATATCATATTAACATGGTATTTCAAAATGTGTAGAATTGCAGGATTTTATTTTTAAACTTCAAAATCATCTCTCCATGACCCATGACAAAATGTGTAGAATTGGAGGAAAATAGCTGTAAAACTAAATATGTTCTCTCCACCGTCAAGAGGGGAGGCACTAAAATGTTTTGTCTCGAGGTGCGGTCCCCCCCCCCAACCAAATCTCGGTTAGGGACCCCAAAAGGGACACTACACCTTTACAGCTGAAAATGGACTTGGATGCTTTTGTGTGCTGTGTTTGAAATCCTTTGTAAAGAGTATGGGCATACTGGAAGTGTGTTTGTGTATGACAGCACACTTCCCAATATCATATACAGTGCCTTGCGAAAGTATTCGGCCCCCTTGAACTTTGCGACCTTTTGCCACATTTCAGGCTTCAAACATAAAGATATAAAACTGTATTTTTTTGTGAAGAATCAACAACAAGTGGGACACAATCATGAAGTGGAACGACATTTATTGGATATTTCAAACTTTTTTAACAAATCAAAAACTGAAAAATTGGGCGTGCAAAATTATTCAGCCCCTTTACTTTCAGTGCAGCAAACACTCTCCAGAAGTTCAGTGAGGATCTCTGAATGATCCAATGTTGACCTAAATGACTAATGATGTTAAATACAATCCACCTGTGTGTAATCAAGTCTCCGTATAAATGCACCTGCACTGTGATAGTCTCAGAGGTCCGTTAAAAGCGCAGAGAACATCATGAAGAACAAGGAACACACCAGGCAGGTCCGAGATACTGTTGTGAAGAAGTTTAAAGCCGGATTTGGATACAAAAAGATTTCCCAAGCTTTAAACATCCCAAGGAGCACTGTGCAAGCGATAATATTGAAATGGAAGGAGTATCAGACCACTGCAAATCTACCAAGACCTGGCCGTCCCTCTTAACTTTCAGCTCATACAAGGAGAAGACTGATCAGAGATGCAGCCAAGAGGCCCATGATCACTCTGGATGAACTGCAGAGATCTACAGCTGAGGCGGGAGACTCTGTCCATAGGACAACAATTAGTCGTATATTGCACAAATCTGGCCTTTATGGAAGAGTGGCAAGAAGAAAGCCATTTCTTAAAGATATCCATAAAAAGTGTCATTTAAAGTTTGCCACAAGCCACCTGGGAGACACACCAAACATGTGGAAGAAGGTGCTCTGGTCAGATGAAACCAAAATTTAACTTGTTGGCAACAATGCAAAACGTTATGTTTGGCATAAAAGCAACACAGCTCATCACCCTGAACACACCATCCCCACTGTCAAACATGGTGGTGGCAGCATCATGGTTTGGGCCTGCTTTTCTTCAGCAGGGACAGGGAAGATGGTTAAAATTGATGGGAAGATGGATGGAGCCAAATACAGGACCATTCTGGAAGAAAACCTGATGGAGTCTGCAAAAGACCTGAGACTGGGACAGAGATTTGTCTTCCAACAAGACAATGATCCAAAACATAAAGCAAAGTCTACAATGGAATGGTTCAAAACTAAACATATCCAGGTGTTAGAATGGCCAAGCCAAAGTCCAGACCTGAATCCAATCGAGAATCTGTGGAAAGAACTGAAAACTGCTGTTCACAAATGCTCTCCATCCAACCTCACTGAGCTCGAGCTGTTTTGCAAGGAGGAATGGGAAAAAAATTCAGTCTCTCGATGTGCAAAACTGATAGAGACATACCCCAAGCGACTTACAGCTGTAATCACAGCAAAAGGTGGCGCTACAAAGTATTAACTTAAGGGGGCTAAATAATTTAGCATGCCCAATTTGTCAGTTTTTGAGTTGTTAAAACCTCTTAAGGTTACCCCTTACTTTTTCGAACATTCTGTTAAAAATCGCGCAACATTTCAGCGTCCTGCTACTCATGCCAGGAATATAGTATATGCATATGATTAGTATGTGTGGATAGAAAACACTCTCACGTTTCTAAAACTGGTTAAATCACGGCTGTGACTATAACAGAGCGTGTGTTTCATCGAAAAGAGCAAGAAAAACTGATCACCGAAAACTGGGAAAAATATCCATGCGCCCTTGCATGTATTGTCTATGGGAAACCAAATTACATGGGCCTGAGATTGCAAGTCCTACAGTTTCCACACAATGTCGCCAGTCTTGTCAATTGCCTGGGCTTTGTTTCTTGGTCAAACGAGTAAGAGAGAGCCCATTCCTTCCGGTCTCCGACAGGATGTTTTGGAGGAGAAATTTTCGACCATGATTTCAAGACGTGGAGCTATTGAATACACATCGCCCCGTGATCAGTTTGATAGATTATTAACGTTTACTAATACCTAAAGTTGGATTACAAAAGTATTTCGAAGTGTTTTGTGAAAGTTTATCGTTGACTTTTTTAATTTTAAAAAATGGTTGCGTTTTAAAACAGTGTTTTTTCCTGGATCACACACTTTTCATAGATCGATATTTAGGGTATATATGGACCGATTTAATCGGGAAAAAAGACCCAATAGTGATGTTTATGGGACATCTAGGAGTGCCAACAAAGAAGCTCGTCAAAGGTAATGAATGTTTTATATTTTATTTCTGCATTTTGTGTAGCGCCGGCTATGCTAATTATTTTGTTTACGTCCCCTTCAGGTATTTCGGGGTGTTGCATGCTATCAGATAATAGCTTCTCATGCTTTCGCCGAAAAGCATTTTAAAAATCTGACTTGTTGGCTGGATTCACAACGAGTGTAGCTTTAATTCAGTACCCTGCATGTGTGTTTTAATGAACGTTTGAGTTTTAACGAGTGCTATTATCATTTAGCGTAGCGCATTTGCATTTCCAGATGGCTAGATGGGGCGCCTGCGTGTCGGGTGGGGTTAAGAGGTTTGAAAAAAGTTTGAAATATCCAATAATTGTGTCCCACTTGTTGTTGATTCTTCACAAAAAATACATTTTTATATCTTTATGTTTGAAGCCTGAAATGTGGCAAAAGGTCGCAAAGTTCAAGGGGGCCGAATACTTTCGCAAGGCACTGTAGGTTTGCATCATATTATAGCCTAGGGAATGGCTGTCACAGCAACTGTATGGGCTTTCACTCCCAACGCAACGTGACACATTACTGTCCAATCAGCAACACTGTCACAACATCACTGTGCTGCTTTACTTACTGACAAAAGTTTTCTTTCTACTCAACCATCACATAAACTAAACGAGGAGAGGAGACAGAAATAGATTAGGTTGAAGGCTGGTAATTTCATAGTTGCTTGAGTAAACTCTTCGGTATTGTATTAGAGGACAGTGATTTATTGGATGTGCAGTAAGTGCTAGAACGCATCATGTCTGGGCTAGTTAAAGCCAATGGAGGAGGGTGACAGAATAAGGACACTGTGTATCCTTTCCTCTCAAGTCCCGTCAGGCCGTCAACTCACTCGGAGAGAAGTGAAACCGATACATGTCTGCAGTCGATGTGAAAAAAATAAGGTAGAGAGGGAAATACTCAGATTGCTTGGCTTCACAGCTCGGAGATATTGGAGTCTCCCACACAAGGAATGACAGGCATTTAGAAGGACCTGCTGCTGGCGCTGCAGGATGGTCTTTCATGGGTGAAAACAATCAATCAATCTGATTTCTACTCTAACTCCAACTTTTTCCTCTCGTCTTTTCTCCGGGTATTCCCCACATCCACTGACAACTGTTGCCACCACTTACCATGTCACATAAAACATTGTTTTTGTATTTAATTCTATGAAAGGTGCCATTTGGTCTCCATCAATTGTCTTCATCAGTACAAAGAGTAATGATAGTATCAAGGTTTCACATTTTCTTTAGGAATCATATCTTGTTCATGAAAGGGTAAATAAAAGGGAATCAGAAAGGACACCGTGCTTGACCTGACAATGACACTGAGCGTGCTGTGGAGTAAAGTGTGGCATGGATCTACCGTACAGTGTGTGTGGATTTCCGTGATAAATTACCTGCATCCTGGTTCCTGGGGTGGGTGGGCCGAGCCTCAGGAGGTGTCCACCTCCGCAGGTGGAATAGGAGAGAATGGAGAGAGATGGAAAGAAAAAAAGGAGTAAGGAGGAGATATGCCATCTGCTCCACCATGTCACCTTGCTACCCTCCACCTTCTGCTGTGTCTAAAGGAGGGGCTGTGGTGACCTTCTTGCCCTTCCTCAAGCTGTCTTCAACCCCCATTCTCTACCCTCCCTCTCTCAGCCCACTGTCTGGTCTGGCAGCCACGGCCCTCCAAATGTCCTGATAGGCCCACCACCTTCTGGAGATTGTAATTAGGCAGAGATGCTCATTTTGCCGCTCTTTGAATAGAGGGCCAATCGTTTAACCCCTCCCAAACCCCCCTGTTGACCTGCTGTATTTTTAGACATCACCTCATTTCACGCCATGGTAAACACCTTCGCCTGGAACCTTGGGGGCAAGACCACAAATTCGACAAGGTGGATTTTTAAAATAATGGAGTCTCTGATTCAGAGCAATTTTAGAGTTGATTCATGTGAAAATCGAGCCGTTAGCATGTCGGACCAGCAGGTCATTTACTCAGGTGCATTTAGGCTACACAACTGTGTCTGTGTGAGTAAGTGCATAATGTCTATCAGAGCAGGTGAGTGTCTGAATCAGCATTGCTCGGGTAGTTTCTCTCAGGCCAACAATGCCCATGTGTTCTATGAGTAGTAGGCTTCCTGACATACAGTATGTGGCTCCTGCATCAGGGTCAACCTCTTTCCACAGGTCATTCTTCCATCAGGTATGATTTGCTGAGATTCTCTTTGGACCCTTTATGTCTGTTCTGCCTGTGTTCCCCTGACCTGACAACTCAACCAGTTCGACCCCCTAAGCAGACAAGACACACTAAGATAAAAACAATCAAACAACCAATTGTAAATAGTGTAACACTAAGTGAAAATAAACAGCCATCAGTTTAGTTTAAGTTTACTTCAAATGTGATGGTGATAATTAGGCAAGAAAAGACAGTTAACAGCATGAAGAAAAGGCTGCGCACAATTTGTAATGTGTGATGATGGCACCTGATTAACCCCTTTAAGTTCCAAGACTTGAATCACAAAATGAATCTCTGGGGATCTTTAATTGTCAATCAAGTGCTGTGCCTGTCCCTGTCCTAATTCATGTAGCTACATTTCTTTAACACACATCTCAATCAATACATGAGAGCTCATCGAGATTTTTATTTTACCTTTATTTAACCAGGCAAGTCAGTTAAGAAGATATTCTTATTTTCAATGACGGCCTGGGAACAGTGAGTTAACTGCCTGTTCAGGGGCAGAACGACAGATTTGTACCTTGTCAGCTCAGGGGTTCGAACTCGCAACCTTCCGGTTACTAGTCCAACGCTCTAACCACTAGGCTATGCTGCCGATAATGAGCATCTCATTGGTTCGTGCCCAACACTATTCTTCACACTCAAGCTGCATCTTGATTTGACAAATTTCAGTCTGGAGAATGTTATTGTGACGATCATTATTCAAGGACTTTGAAAACGCAGTGGTCAGACTTACTGTCCAAAGTAAATATCAAAGCAATCAGAGAGACGGAGACAAACAGGCCTGATTAGTCTGCCTAGTCCTCTCTTCCTCTCATCCTCTTTACCCCTCTCACTCTCTCTCCTTTCCCTCTTGTCTCTCCTCATCTCATATCACATTTGCTCAATTGCATAGGGCTTGCTCATGCTTTCTTCCGAACCATAGTGTCATTTTGCAGTTGTGAAAACCCATGACGGGCTTTTGAATGAGTGGTTAGGACGTTCTCCCCACCCCACTACTCCCTACGGTGCTCTCTGCAAACAACAGGACATATAATCATGTGTGCGATTAACTATAATAAATGGCATCTTTAAATTGGCTACACTTGTTACCTTCCAATTCCCTCTTATCTACACTCAAAACACCGCTCTCACAAAATAACCATGGAGATGTTGAAGCAAAGACGATTGCATGAGATTATGAGAATTAAGTGATCAGAGAAGCAATAAGACATTGAATCAAACATTCTGAACCAGAATCAGCACATTTACTCATGGCATTTACTTTGACAGGGACAGTGCACATTCATCAACATTTCAGTGTTCACATTCATCTAAATCTGCTGGAGTTAAGACAGAAGAGCAAACTGTCATCCGTAACTCAAGCAAGGAATCATGCCAACAATACCAATAGAAGTGTTAGCCCGCTCACTAATTTGCTGTAATATCAGGGTGTGGTCTGGATGATAACCTTGCGGCCTGAGTGAGGTAAAGCTCTTGAAGAGATAATGACAACAGTATTTATCGGATGACCAACTGCTATGATGTTACTTGGAAGAGGAAATCGAGTTTCCTCCCACCTCACATCACCTCTCTCTATTACGAACGTCATAGGTTTATGGCGGCGCCGCAAAATTAACTTTGCCTCATAGCTTACAGAAGGGGGTTGGAGAATGTAAAGGTTGTGGTGCTAGATCTTGGTGTGAAATCTATCATTGATCTCCAACCCTAAGTGTCCTGTACATGGTAACATTATAATGATCCATGGCCTTGTACCCTCCAGCTAATATAAGTGATATTTTACATTTTAAAAAATTAATAAATGATACTTTCTTGGTAGGGCCCACGCATTTCGAGTTACAGAAAGACAGAAATGAGTTGTTCCACAGGGGGCTGAGGAGGTGATAGGGACATTTGTTTTATTCTCCCACTGTCACACCCTGATCTCTTTCAGACCTGTCTTGTGCTTGTCTTCACCCCCCACCCGGTGTTTCCCATTTGTCCCCATTATCTCCTGTGTATTTATACCTGCGTTTTCTGTTTGTCTGTGCCAGTTCATCTTGTCTTGTCAGGTCGTTCCAACGTTTTTCCAGTTTTTCCCTTTTCTCAAGTTTTGTTTTCTAGTCTTCCCGGATTCTGACCATTCTGCCTGCCCTGACCCTGTGCCTGCCTGCCGTTCAGTCCCAGATTGACTCTGCCTTGGATTACAGACCTCTGCTTGCCCTTGACCTGCCATTTGCCTGCCACCTGTTTCATAATAAATATCTCAGATTCTAACTGTCCGCCTCCTGTGTCTGCATCTGGGTCTTATCCTGAGTCGTGACACCCACTCGTTTCTTGCTTCTCTCCTCCTTTTCTCTCTTCCACTCCTCTCCAGCTTGGAGGAGAACAAAAAGATCTCATCTGTGGTAGTGTATAAATAACAGTTACCGTGACGACGGAAAACTAGTGTAACACACCATCTGGCTCTCCACCGATGTGTGCTGCTTCAGACGCAGCAAAGGAGGAGGATCACTGGATGGAATCACTCAAGATGGTTTTGTCGCTTCTGCCCCTCAAACTCAAGAGGGGTGCCGTGTATGAGCCAAAGTAAATCTATAGCAAGGAGTTTTCGTTCTAATGAGGGGGGTTCTACTAAGTTACAGTAACATATTTGTTACTGCAATTGTTTAAAAATGGTCATACTGTGTATCATTTAGCTCTTTGAGTTGGAATTTTAGGACACCTGTAGGTATTCCCCAATATTTATATTTTGTATGATTCGATGAAACATTCAATTTGGCCTTACTGCTATTAGCCCCTAGAAAAACATTGAATAACAGATTCATACATGTAAAAACATATACTCAGAAAATAAATCAAAAGGAAGTACTGTATGTTTTGAAGTGTCTGTCCTATATCAAAACAACCGAAAAGTATGTGAGAGTCTCAGCTTTCGATGGTGGGGTCTGCAATACACCTCTGTAGCTCTGCTACATTCCACTGGAGATTCAGAAGGCCGATATTGTCGGATTCAGTGGATTGAGACTCAGCCCATGCAAAAAAAAACAACTCTATCTTAAGCAGACGGATTTTGATGGGGATTCTTTTATTGTAATTAGATGTCCATGCAGGTGCGGACATCGACTTTTGGGGGTACTACTATAAAGTGAGCACTATTTATACTTTAGAAATACTTCATAAATGTTTTGAGTGACAAGTGTAATTTCTGCCATAAAGACGGGCATGCCATTGGTAAACATTCCTGCAGTACCTGGTAAAAGAAGAAGCAGAGAACACAGGATGTTTAAGGAAATATGTATACATGTGTGAATAACTAGCTTACTAACATTTACTAATGTGTGAGTAATGATTAATAAACTTTAGCTAAACAAATGCCCTGTGAATAGTGTATAACGGACAATAAAAATAAAAAGTATTACCCAATCTTTATACTGTTTCTGTGTCACTTAGGCTTAGATACTGTCACGAAAATGAACTACCTACTCCCTGAATTTTCCTTAGTTTTGATATCACGTGTTAGAGAAGACCCAGACGCAGACAGTGTCGAAGTAACAAAGGTGTATTACTATAACAGGGGGCAGGCAAAATGACAAGTCAAGGGCAGGCAGAGGTCGGTAATCCAAATCAGAGTCCAATAGGTACAGAACGGCAGGCACTCTCAGGGTCAGGGCAGGCAGAATGGTCAAAACTGTGAAAACAGGAACTATAAACAGACAGGAGCAAGGGGAAAACCGCTGGTAGGCTTGACGAACAAAACAAACTGGCAACAGACAAACAGAGAACACAGGTATAAATATACTAGGGATATATACACTAGGGCGACACCTGTAGGGGGGTGGAGACAAGAAAAAAGAAAGGTGAAACAGATCAGGGTGTGACAGTTGAGGTCTTTTCTGCCTGGATCTCCTCCTCTGTCTCCTCTTTCATTTCTCCCATATCCCACTCGGATTGATTTTCATCATTCGCATGAATCCCAATCGATTCTTCTTGCCCTAGCAAGTACCATTACTGATCATTTCTCATCTACGGCTGTGCGAAAATAAATATTAATCAATGTAAGCTTTGCAACTAGCAAACTTGTTCTTCTTCAAAGCCAAACAAAATGAGAATTTGGCTGTGTTCAGGTCTCATTATTAAGATGAGCATGGGAACAGACGTTATACAGAGCTATTGATCACAGCATGAAGACAGGCCTACACAGATAATACCTCCATGGAATAAAAATGATCTGTATCCAGCAGAGAAAAATACTTCCTTTCACTTGCTCTTTTGTTCTGTTCCTTTGATTCTCAGGGGCAGTCCAGACTCCATAACTTGTCAGGAAGGCAAAATGTAAAACCCCTATGGTGACCATATAACCAATGGTTTTCAGGAATGTTTTAATTAATACATTTTGCCCAAATGTTTTTTTTGGTTAGTTTAATAATTAATTTGAGATTCAGCAAAAACAATTTAACTCACAAGGTTAATAGTTCAATGTTTCCCGTTATATTATTATCCTGATCACAATATTCCAGCAAATAATTAGTCTGATTTCACTTTGCTTCTCAATCCCTGTAGGACCAAAGCGCAGCTCTAATCCAAGCAGACACGGAGACTGACAGAAGAGAGAACACGTGATCGAGAGGGATAGAAAGCAGTTTGTGAGCCTGAAAATACATGATCTAAGTGATTGATAGGTGGTATTCAGCAGTCATAAAAGTATACCTTACTAACTTGAGTGCCTCAACAGCACTAGCTTCCGTCCTCCTCTTGGTACATTGACATCAATACAAAACCTAGAAGGTTATTGGTCCCTAGACTTACACAGTAATTGTGACAACTTCCAGAGGATGTCCTCCAACCTATCAGAGCTCTTGCAGCATGCACTGACATGTTGTCCACCCAATCAAAGGATCAGAGAATGAATCTACAGTAGTACTGAAAGCATAATCTACAGCTACCTAGCACTATAGTGCAAAAAATGTGGTGAGTAGTTGACTCAGAGTGAGAGAAAGACAATAGTTGAACAGTTTTCAACAAATTAATTTATTCAAAAATGAAGGAAAAGAAAGCGAGAAAGAGAGAGAGGGAGAGATTGTCTTTTTTTCTCAGTTTCACTTACTTAGTTTAGCCTACTCAAACACCCATCAAACAGAGGGATGCTATGTTAGCTAGCTGGCTATGACTATTCAACACAACACTGGAACTCTTCCAAGTCAAGGTCAGCTTTTGGTTTTATGCTCACTGACTATGCACTGTAAAGTTACCGCATGACTGTAGTGGGTTGACTAACACATTAGTTCTATTAGCTATGTTGACTAGGACGTTACTTTAGCTAATATAGGGACCACGATATAGGCTGTGTGTAGCGGTTATAATATGGTTTGGCTTGGAAAGCCATATTTGTTATGCAGGTGAATGAGGACCCAAAAGCGACTTGGCGAAAACAGAGTCTTTAATCCAGTAAAGTAAAATACAATCAAAAAACACAACTTCCACTCGTAATGACGAGAACCGACTGGAGACTCGATCTTGAACAGCAGGTTGCCTCGGGAAGGCACTTGAACCTAGCAGACTCAGACACCTGCTCACCACGCAGCATCTGAGGGAAACACGACACGACAGGGCGATACACAAACACAGCACGGTGAACAATAGATAGGATCCGACAGGGCAGGAACGGAAAACAAGGAGAGAAATAGGGACTCTAATCAGGGAAAAGGATCGGGAACAGGTGTGGGAAGACTAAATGATTGATTAGGGGAATAGGAACAGCTGGGAGCAGGAACGGAACGATAGAGAGAAGAGAGAGCGGGAGAGTGAGAGAGGGAGGGGGAGAGAGAGGGATAGAAAGAGGGAAAGAACCTAATAAGACCAGCAGAGGGAAACGAACAGAAGGGAAAGCATAATGACAAGACAATATATGACAAAACATGACAATATTCACCTGGTCACATACAGCTTATGTGTAGTGCATTGAAGTCCACAAACAAAGGGAAAAGGTGAGAGGAGGAAAGTGCAAAGAGGCGAGAAGGAATACAGGGTGGCACCTATGACATCAAATCCTGACTCTGCCATCAGCATGACGCAATAGGAACCGCGATTCATTGGACCGAGCAATGTTTTTACACTCCTCAATTGTCCAGTGTTGGTGAGCCCATGCCAACTGGAGCCACTTCTTCTTGTTTTAAGCTGATAGGAGTGTCCCATCCGTGACAGGATCAACGAGTTGTGCGTTTATCAACGGTTCTTGCCATTAACCTTCAACCAAGAGGGCGTTTCTGAGATACTGGATCCGGTGTGCACCGACGATCATACCACACTCAAAGTCGCTTAGGTCCCTCATTTTTGCCCATTCTAACGTTCAATCAAACAGTAACTAAATGCCTCGATGCCTATCTGCCTGCTTTACATAGCAAGCCACCGCCATGTGATTCACTTTCTGTAGGAGTGATACATTTCCATGAACGGGGTAGTGTACCAAATAAACTGTCCAGTGAGTGTATTTTATTTTATTGTATTTTTTTTAATCAAGGGTGCCAATACATTTGGACCTGAAAGTGAAGTAAAAATATATATTTTTGGGGACCTATACTCTAGCAATTTGGATTTGAAATATAGTGTTTCATATTAGCTTAACAGTAGAGAATGTCATCTTTTATTTGAGGGTATTATCATACATATCTGTTTTACCATTTAGAAAACATTTGATGTAATTCACTTTAATAATATTTGTCTAAAGTTTTAGTAGTCAGAAGTTTAGTATTAGTCCCATATTCCTTACAAAAAATGACTACATCAAGCTCACGTGAAAAAAACCTGTGCTGGTCAAACATGAGTGAACACACGTGTGCTCAAATCACATGCAAAAAAATATAAATGTTGTCGTTGAAAGGCTGTTGAAATGTTCACATGAGTCGGACACATGTTGTCTTTGGACACGTGTGAAGATTCACATGTTAATCATTTGTGTTTTCCCTTGTAAAAAAAACACACATTACATTTTTTTCACACCTTTATTTTTCACCACTTCTAGTTAGATCTGGTCTCCTATCCAGGGAATAACCAGGAGTGACCCTGCTTATGTTCATAATACAGCCAGCAGTGGGATGCAGGGTGCTAGGTTGCTGGAATGAATGTGCCAAAACATGCAAATAGAAAAAGGCAGCAAAAGCAAGGACCATGGAAACATAACCAAAGATAGGGAACGAGGGAGGCATTTCAGTTGTTTTCCTTGCAATATTTTTAATTGTAGCTTTATTTAAACTAAGCAAGTCAGTTAAGAACAAATTCTTATTTACAATGACAGCCTAGGAATAGTGGGTTAACTGCTTTGTTCAGGGGCAGAGCGGCAGATTTTTGCTTTGTCAGCTTGGTGATTCAATCTAGCAACCTTTCAGTTATTGGCCCAACGCTCTAACCACTAGGCTACCTGCTATCAATACTTTTGTCACGCCCTGGCCATAGAGAGGCTTTTATTATCAATTTTGGTTAGGCCAGGGTGTGACTAGGGTGGGCATTCTATGTTCATTTTCTATGTTTTGTATTTCTTTGTTGTTTGGCCGTGTGGTTCTCAATCAGAGGCAGCTGTCTATCATTGTCTCTGATTGAGAACCATACATAGGTAGCTTTTTCCCACATGGGTTTTTGTGGGTAGTTGATTTCTGTTGAGTGTTTTTCATCTTTCAGGACTGTTTTGGTTATTCCCTTTGTTATTTTTGTATTTAGTGTTCAGTGTTAATAAATAAACATGAACACGTACCACGCTGCGTTTTGGTCCTCACCTTCTTCCACCAACAGCTGTTACAACTTTTGGGTTTATGTAATACTTTCAACATCATTATTTCTGTTTGCAATACTAAGAATTTTGTTCTTGAATTCAGAAGTTTTGCTTGATATTAATGGCACAAAAGTAACTCACTCACTAGAGGATTAATTTCAATCCCCGCCACAGTTTCAGTGAAAAGATGAGGGATGGGTCTGGAGAAATGCAACTCACAAATCAATACACCACGCTATGGATGCAAGGACTGATCATCCATCATATCAAAATGATAGCTTTAACCATGTTTTTAGGCTATACAGTGGTTGTTTACATTTACTTTGTTTACAAACATCGGAGTAAAACAAGCTTATATGTTGAGTTCTGATGGGGTATAACAGTTGAACTAGGGTCATGAGGCATCAGTACATCTCATTAATATGTACAGTAAGTCTAAAAATGGATGTAGCAGCTAAGGTTCGCCCCTTTAACAGACAGTGACCTTCATACAGAAGAACTATGTCGCCATTTGAACGTGCTCCATTAACCTGCCCTCCACTGTTCTGTGAACGTTCTGCAAAATCGGTCCCTTGTCCCACATTTGGGATTTTAAGTCCACTGCAACATGTTAACATCTTTTTTTTTCTTTTTTTTTTACACAGGAAAAGAATAACATTATTGCAATTCCAAATTTGAAAGTGAGATTTTCACAGTTGTAGTTTTCTTACATTTTCACGTGATTGATTTTCACAGTTTTTTAAAATTTGTATGAGTAAACGGCAAATGTGATTTTCACATGTGACTGTTGTTCACTAGAAAATGGAATTCCACACGTGAAATTGAGAATTTCACGTGAATATTTTTCTCATATGAAACTGCATATCCAATGTTTTCACGTGAGTTTTTTTTTGTCCATGTGAAACCGCACATTTCACGTGTACCTGCAATTCACGTGAGGTGAAAACATATTATTCTCCTCACTGTGAAAATGTGTTGTTAACCTGTGAACTCTATACTTACTACACGTGAAAATATGGTTTCACATATGACATTTAAGCTCACCATGTGGAAACAGCTTCAGTAGTTCACATGTGAAACTGCACATTTTAGGTGTTTGTTTGTTTTGTAAGAGTACAAACCTCTTGGGCCTGTTTGCAGTTTGTTTTGGATTATGCTTTGCCCAATAGAACTAAATGGTTAATAATGACTTGTGACATTTTGGAGTCACCGTTATTGTAAGTAAGAATAGAAGATGTTCCTGAACACTTCTACTACTACGATGATGGATATAAATTAATTGTGAATAATGACAGATCATAAAGTACCTCCCCTGTTATTGGTAATGGTGAAATGTTAGCATGTTTTGTTGTAGTTTCTCACATCTTAATCATTAAATGGCATTATCAGGATGTATTTAGTAGTGTTCAGAAACATGTTATCTACTTACTTAGAAATAAAAAATTACTCCAGTCATCATTCAGTTATTGGGCAAAAGAAAACAACCTAAAACCCAACCAAAACTGCAAATGCACCCGATGAGTTTGGAGAGCCACAAACTTCACGTAGTCATTGCGAGCAAGGAATATGGGGTTGTCGTATTCTTTACAATCATATGCCTGGCAATTACGTTCGCCGCTGTCGTCGACGTGGCTGCTGTCGTCGTGGCCGCTGAGCTATAAGGTTGAGCTTCAGTGGGGCAAGGTAAGTCGTAGTCTGTGTCTGAGAGATGATAAAAGAGAGAGAGAGAGAGAGTGCGTGTGTGTGGGAGAGTGAAATTAATATTACAATGCACTGCCATAAACTGACAATTCTGTCTATTATTCTAGGCAGTTGCTATTGAGGATCCGTTTTGGCCTCTATATAGAATGGACACAATGGGATTCACACATCACCTGTTATCATCACCAACACATCATCCCCCCTTCCATCACCAATATGCATCTTTCTGTATCACTGGATGCATGTCTTAATAATAGTGTAGTAATATTTCATTTCCCTCCATGTATTGACAATAATACTCTGTTACATTCCCAATAAATGAACCGCTCTTAGAGAGTCGCAATGTGAATGTTTCTCCATAGATGTTTACTTTGTCCTGATAGATGATAGATCATGTTAGTGGAAAAAACAATGATGATGTGTATTCATGGCAGCAATTATGTATTCGTGAGATGGTGTTTTGTGATCCTCCAATGAACCTATTGCAAGTGGCACGATATTAGCCGTGCTGCCATGGTGGGAGGACGTACAACCCGCAATCTCTTTGCTCATCTCATTGACATGCTTTCCCCGATTGACTTGGTTGTAATTAATGGTGGGCAGTAGCCAGTTTTTCCCGCTGTCCATAAATAATCCAGACTGACTATCTGTCTGTTTCACTATTGTTTTACTTTACTGATTCCATCAAAACCACTTCCTATATTTCTAATGAATGGTGTTTTGCAAACCACATTTGTCAGAAATTGGACCACCTTCAACCAATCAGTAGACTGCTGCTGGGTGACAATACAGCAGAGCAGAAAAGTCAAACAGCACCATACAGGGGAGAAAATAGGTGAAGACATGTCATCGGATTGCATTAACAATTTCATATCCTCTGTATTGATGTTCACTTAACAGAGAACTGTGTTTACTATCAATTGTGTGAAGTTGATGGGTCTTTATAAATCGTTACATTTATAGAATTGTTGTAACAGTTCTCTTCTATCTCCTCCTCTGACGAAGAGGTGGAACAAGGATCGGACCAAAATGCAGCGTGATGATGATTCATGATATTTTAATGAAGGAAAAAACTATACATGAAGAAACTACAAAATAATGAAATGTGAAAACCGAAACAGCCCTATCTGGTGCAAACACAAAGACAGGAACAATCACCCACAAAACACTCAAAGAATATGGCTGCCTAAATATGGTTCCCAATCAGAGACAACGATAAACACCTGCCTCTGATTGAGAACCACTCCAGACAGCCATAGACTTTGCTAGATACCCCCACTAAGCCACACACCCAATACCTAACAAAACCCCAAGACAAAACACACCACAATAAACATTTACATTACATTTACATTACATTTATGTCATTTAGCAGACGCTCTTATCCAGAGCGACTTACAAATTGGTGCATTCACCTTATGACATCCAGTAGAACAGTCACTTTACAATAGTGCATCTAAATCTTAAAGGGGGGGGGTGAGAGGGATTACTTATCCTATCCTAGGTATTCCTTAAAGAGGTGGGGTTTCAGGTGTCTCCGGAAGGTGGTGATTGACTCCGCTGTCCTGGCGTCGTGAGGGAGTTTGGTCCACCATTGGGGGGCCAGAGCAGCGAACAGTTTTGACTGGGCTGAGCGGGAGCTGTACTTCCTCAGTGGTAGGGAGGCGAGCAGGCCAGAGGTGGATGAACGCAGTGCCCTTGTTTGGGTAAACCCATGTCACATCCCGGCCTGACCAAATAAATAAAGACAAACACAATATACTTCGACCAGGGCGTGACAATTGTCTATTTCACTAATAGTCCACCAATTATTTAGGATTTGATCATGCCTGCTGAACCAACTTTATGATTTGAGTTATTAATAGTTCCCACTGGGCACAAACTGATTTAATCATAATTTCCACCTCATGTCAACAGAAGAATGTAATGTGAATCAACGTGGAAAACTGTTTGGATTTCCAAAAAGGAATGTATGTCTTTTTAAAAATGTAAATCCAATGACCGGTTAACATTTTTGTTGATTTTACTTTGAATTCCCATTGGTTGACAATTCTAGATGTTGAACTGACGTCTGTGAACTGAGGTCTGTGTCCAGTCGGTTATACTGTATTTGTCAGTGATATATATATATATATGAATATATATATATATATAAATAAGCTACAACATCTAAATGGATTTGACAGCACTGTCAGTAAGGTTTCCGACAGATATGGTACAATTATAATAATTATTTTTACTACTATTATTATTATTATTATTAATTATATCCCATGGCATTGGTATGCTTACACCATCTCTTCATTTATCTGAGGAAATAATTGCTTCAGTATAAGATTCATAACATCTCTGATCACAGAAAAATAAAGATCTTAGCACAATGATAAACGTTCAAACATTTGGTGGCAGCACTGTGATCCAGTATCCACCTTGTTCTCTTTATCTCTCCTCATTTCATTCAGATTATTTGCCCCAGTTTTGCCCACACTAAGTCACTGAGTGACAAAGCTTTGTGAGTGACAACCAACAGTATAACTTGAAGGTTATTAGCTCTGTGAAGAACTCTTGATGTACACTTTGATGTACAGTATCCTTCTTTGCAGGCGGTGTAAAGACTTGTACTTTTTAATTTTTTACCAAGGGCGCTCTCCTCAAGGTTATTATAGCTCTGTGAAGAACTCTTGATGCCACTTTGATGTATCCTTCTTTGCAGGCGGTGTAAAGACTTTTTAATAATTACCAAGGGCGCTCTCCTCAATGCACCATCATGAAATTGGGCATAATTAATGCAGAGGTGTCTGCACTGTATGGGCTTTTCCACTTCAAGTGGGATTAAATATAAACAGATTCACAATTAAAGATGCATTTTGTTTGCAGCCTTCGCCCCTCCTCCAAAGCCTCCTCCTCCCCTGAGTCTCGTTTGTAATTCCGCTGTAGTCCCGCTAGCACAGGTGCAGCCCGGAACCTTGACTTGGACCAGAAACACTCCATCCGCTATGAAGCACAAAGCATTAGAACTTCAAAAAACATGAATCATTCACATCTCCAAAAAAAGACAGCAGCATGTTTGTGTGTATCTGTGTGTGTGTGTGTGTGTGTGTGTGCGTGCATGTTCTCTTTGCAGCAAAAATACACAAAATTCATGATAAAGCATTTAATATTCAGTGTGAAATGGAGGCCTGCTTAATGCTGCTTGACCCTGAACTATATAAAGAAACCATTTCTTCAGATGCACCTGGAGCCGACTGCAGTCCCATGCACAACTCTAATAACCCAGGTAGCAAAAAAACATTCTAAGAATCATCAGAGCATGGTTAGAGTGTGATTGTCCTATGGTTACCTGGCATAACACCTTCCCACAACTTGTGACAGGATAGTTGCTTGGCTTTGGAACAAAGATTGACACGTTGATTGACACGTCACGTCATCAGATTTGATGGCTGCAATCCCGTTAACGGGATGACATAACAACAGCCAGTGAAAGTGCAGGGCACCAAATTCAAAACATCAAAAATCTCATAATTAAAAGTATAGAGTGCAGTGATGTGTCCTAAAAGGAGCATTGGTGGCAAATCTGATGGCCGAATGGTAAAGAACATCTAGCCGCTCGAGAGCACCCTTACCTGCCGATCAATAAATGATCTCTCCGTAATCTAGCATGGGTAGGATGTTCATCTGAATCAGGGTTAGTTTGGCAGCTGGGGTGAGAGAGGAGCGATTATGATACTGGAAACCAAGTCTAGATTTAACTTTAGCCTGCAGCTTTGATATGTGCTGAGAGAAGGACAGTGCACCGTCTAGCCATACTCCCAAGTACTTGTATGAGGTGACTTCCTCAAGCTCTAAACCCTGAGAGGTAGTAATCCCACCTGTGGGGAGAGGGGCATTCTTCTTACCAAACCACATGACCTTTGTTTTGGAGGTGTTCAGAACAAGGTTAAGCTTGTTGGTCACTAAGAAAGCTTTGTTGTAGAGCATTTAATGCACGGAACCCGGAACCCGGTAGCGGGCTGAAATTCCACAACATACTTTGATCCTACATAAATAGTCATATTAAACATTCATGGAAATACAAGTGTCTCACATGTATCAAAAGCCTAGAATCTTGCTAATCCAACTGCTTTGTCAGATTTAAAAAAGGATTTACTGCGAAATAATACGATGCGATTATCTGAGGATTGATTGACTGTATTTTAACCCAATGACCACTGATCGTCTTGAAATCTAGCTGGGTAGATAGCCAATGAGCTGAGGTAAATGGCAATATGCAATGTGTATGTGTTGGAAGACCAACCCATGTAGTAAACTCCAGATTAAAGAGAGTCATTCACTATTGAAGTTTTATACTGGAAGGAGCTACGCATATTACGCGCAGCATTGTTTGGTAAACGCGCAGATTCAGCTGTTTATATATCAATCAGTATGGCGACTAAGTCATGGAAAGCTAAATCTAAGTCTAGATATACAGATGTACACACAATTTTAGAAGAAATTGATCGGAAAAGTAGGACAGAGATTGTTGTAGGACGATTCATTTAGCGATTCTCAAGTGGAGGAATATTTTTTGAACAGAGAAGATATGTTTTGGACGGAAGTTACCAGAACATTAAAGGACGAGTTCACCTTATTGGAAGTTCTTCTCATGCTAATGCCCTTGTTTGAAATTAATTAATAATATAAAGTATTATTTGTGATTTTTTTTACATTTTAGAAGCATTATATAAAAATGTGATTTTTTTTAAATTTTAGAAGCATTATATAAAAATGTAATGTAATGAAATGTGAG